>NC_045972.1:32035528-32314218 GCF_010909765.2 Amblyraja radiata | reverse complement strand
TTTAAGTGCCGAAAACAATTCAAGGGATAGAACTAAATCCAAAGTTTAAGTGGCCCAATAATTAAACATTTACCAAAAATTAAAATCTTACTGTATTTCACAGCATTTGCAGGTGTAATTAATCGATATTACGCATTGAGTGCATGGAACCTTAGCACAATTAATTAATGTCGCATATCATTTAATACATTCATAAATCATTGTTTATTACGAGGTGGTGTTTGCTGAGGACCTGATGTTGAACAGACTGTAAAGATAGCATTCCAAATAGGTCCAGATTTTCAGCAGTTTCCCTCACTTGCGATACATCCTGACATATTAATTGAGTTTCCCACCAGAAATCAATCCTAATTATAAAAGAGTGAATTGAAATAGTTTGTTCACAAACACGGTTTTGTAGCTGGACTTTATGAAATGACCGGTTTACAATGCTGGCCATGCTTTTGAATCACTTACTGCATACTGACCAGGAGGCTCAAGCCTTCCGACCATGGCCAATTTGGCCCTTGAAGAATTACATGGCACAGTCACTCACAGAGCCACTGCCTCACAGCACAAGCCACCTGTGTTCAATCCTGTCCTCGGGTGCTGTGTGGAGTTCGCAAGTTCTCAATGTCACTAGCATGGGTGCTCTGGTTTCTCCCAAACCACAAAGACATACGGCTTGGTAGTTTAATTGGCTGCTGTAAATTGTTGATAGGTTCAATGGTTCCTTCAATGTTGTATGGAGAGTATAGTTTGCTCCCTCGATTACTAACTGCGTGGAGTGGCACATCACTAAGTAGTCTGGTACATCCCACCAGTTTCCTGCTCCCTCCTATGTTTGAAAGGCACGGCATTTCCTTCCATTGCTACGCAGACGATACACTATCTCCCCCTGAAGCCCAAAAACCAATCAAATCTGCTTAACCTTACCCGCTGCCTCGAGGATATAAAGTGTTGGCTTGACCCAGAACTTCCTCCAACTAAGTACGTCTGAGGTCATCCTTCTCGGCCCCTCGGACCTCAATCAAATAATAGCAGGCAGCTTTGAAAGCCTTACCCCACGACCTCAAACCTCATGTCAAAAACTTGGCGTGATATTTGACTCAGCATTGAAATTGACAAACCAAGTCAATGCCCGTGGTAAAAGCTAGCTTCTTCAGCTTCGGACGATAGCTAAATAAAACAATTCCTCCACTTTGATGACCTCGAAAAAGACATCCACACATTTATCTCCTCCCGCCTAGATTACTGCAGCTCTCTTTACACTGGCATCAGCCAATCTTTCCCTGTCCCGCCTGCAACTGGTCCAAACGCCGCTAGCGAGGACTCCTGACGGGCACCCGAAAAAAGGGACCACATCACCCCGATCCTGCCTCTCTCCACTGGCTCCCTGTGCGGTTCCGAAATTTTTACGATCCTCCCTCTGTCTACAAATCCCTCAATGGCGCTTGCCCCCCTCCTCACATTAAAAGTCTGCTAACCACCACACCACCTCCAGGTCCCCTCAGATCGGCCGACTTGGGGTTGCTGAATATCCGCGGTCTAGGCATACGCTTGGGGGCGACCACGCCTTTGCGGTTGCAGCTCCTAGACTGTGGAACAGCATCCCTCTTCCCATCAGAATGCCCCCCTCCATCGACTCCTTTAAGTCCAGACTAAAAACTTCTATCTGTACTCCCAAGTCTTTTGTGACGTCGTCTGAGCGAGGCGCTATATGTATATATGTATGTAGTTTGTTTGTTTATACTATTCTTAAACGAATGTAAAGCACTTTGGCAACGAGAGTGCTTTTTTAAAGTGCTAGATAAATAAATGTGACTTGACTTGATTTGACTTGACTTGTTGGAGTTGGAGTAGTTCACTGCTTTGACCGAGTATCATGAAAATAGGCATGTCAAATCATCCTAAAGTTGGTCATTTATTCCTCGTGGAGCTCAGCTGTTCAGAGTCCAAGGTTTTATATATTAAATTGGAATTTGGTCTCTAGGGTCACGATAAGAATTAAATTCCATCTTTTTGTAGAACACTTACATGCTCAGAATGGGAATACATTCTGTATTTGCCTCTTACGGGTAAATATTAGCTGGTCACATAGTTTGGAGCCAAGATGAGTTCCATCAATGCCTCGGCTGTCATTGTTATATTGTAGAATCAGAACAATAGCAGAATAATAGATGTGAACATTTGGGGCTGCTGTGTTGACTCGGCTCTTCTGTGATCAAATGCAACCAAGCAAGATTGTGGAAGTACTTGGGAGGAACTTAAAGATTATGGAAGTGGTATTTTATTAAATTCAGACTCCTACACTCAGTGCTCGCAACTCCCATCTAGCCCCGATCAAATTTAAATTCCCCCAACCAGCAAACCCTTGACTTTTGCATTGGGCTTTGCTTGATCGATCTCCCACTCCCCTGGGAATGAGAAGAATGTCCTCGTTCTCCTCCCCCCACTTCATATCTCAGCCATTCTCCTTCGCCTTCGTCAACTCCCAGTCAACAGACGACAGCATGGTCAAAGAACCTTGATAACCATCTAACTACTAGGGTATTATAAAGGAGAATAATAGCATTAGATATTCACTCAATTTCACTAAATGCAACACGCTGCTGAAATAAATGCCGTGAAGGCAGCATCATTGTGTGTATATTAATTACTGACACTTGAATAGCAACATTATATTTTAAATATTAATAACCTACAATACAGGCGATGCAAATGGCTCATTATAAAAGTCACTGCAATTCCAATGTGTCATATTTATCCCAAAAGAACTTGTTGTGCTCGGAATCACATACAGGGCTGTATTTTAGTTCTGCTCTGTGTTGGGTGTGTGGACACATGAAGTGGGATGGGATAGTGAACCTGCTTAAACTTACTGTAAGCCCCACTTTATAAACCAGCCACTGCTTTACTCGATCAATTCTTGGTTTGATCTAGACAGGACATAAGCTAATTAACGTGTTCTATTCAATAGATTCTGGGATTGGGTGCTTCGCTTATTTCCATAAGACATAGAAAGAAGTCATTTCGGCCCCTTGAGTCTATGCTACCTCACAGAACAATGCCATCCTTGTGCTCTGTACTCTGCACATTCCCATCAACTGCCCCAAGATTCTACCACTCAGCTACCACCTGCAATAATTTACAGAGGACAATTAGCCTCTAATTCTTTGCCGCAGAAAGTTGTGGAGGCCAAGTCAGTGGGTATTTTAAAGGCAGAGATAGACAGATTCGTGAGTAGTACTGGTGTCAGAGGTTATGGTAGGAGAATGGGGTTAGGAGCGAGAGATAGATCAGCCATGATTGAATGGTGGAGCAGACTTGATGGGCTGAATGGCCTAATTCTACTCCTATCACTTATGACATTATGACCTATCAACCCTCAAATCTTTGAGTAGTAAGGATGAAACCGGAGCACCTGGAGTCACAATGAGACACACAGGCAACAATCCAGGTCAGGATGGGACCCAGGTCTCAAGGAGCAAAATAGCTTTGGTCGGAAGGGTTGTTCCTGCTGGTCAGTATGCAGTGAGTTATTCGAGTGCATGTTCAGCATTGTAAACTGGTCATTTCATAAGGTTCAGCTGCAGAACCGTGATTGGGAGCAATCTATCTCAATTCAATGTTTTATAATTAGGATTGATTTCTGTAGGGAAATCCAATTAATTTGTGAGGATGCATTGCGAGTGAGGGAAGCTGCTGAAAATCGTGACCTCTACTGTGCCACAGAAGGCCTTGGTTAACTGGAGCCCAGACTTTCAAAGGCAATAAAAGGACACAGTGTTGGAATAACTCAGTGGGTCAGGCAATATCTCTGGAGAACATGGATAGGTGATGATAGACACAAAAAGCTGGAGTAACTCAACGGGTCAGACAGCATCTCTGGAGAAAAGGGAATAGGTGATGTTTTGGGTCGAGACCCTTCTTCAGACTCAGTGGAAAGGGAAACAAGAGATATAGACGGTAATATAGAGAGATATAGAACAAATGAATGGAAGATATGCAAAAAATAAACCATATGCAATATGAGTAGGACACCAGTAGCCTCAAGCCTGAGGTGTGGGTAGAGGATAAAGTGTGGATAGAGGGATCCCGCTTTCTCCAGGAGCCAGGTCTCCATGAATCAACAAATTCTGATCAAATGATCACAATAGATTTATGCTGGCTGCAACTCCTCTTCTGTTGCATATCTCAATATCCCTCCATCTTTCAATCTTCCAAACGTTTATCCATCTCCATTTTATATACTCCGAATGATCCCACTTCCACCACTATCAGGGGCAGAGAATTCCAGGGATTCACCACCCTCTCTTCTGGTAGATGAGATTTTCATGCACCTCAGATTTAAATGAACTGCCATTATCATGTACTTTGAGGCCCCTGTGTTTGAGACTGCCCCCCCCCCCCCCCCCCAGGGAAAACATGCCAACACCTAGCCTGCCAAGCACCTTTAGGCCACAGTGAAACACACTGACTTTTCTGTCCTAGGTCTCCTTCATTGTCAGAATGAGGCTAAATGCAAATTGGAGGAACAGCATCTCATATTTCGCTTGGGAAGCTTACAGTTATGAAATTTGATTTTTCTAACTTTAAGTAACACCCAACTCTCCATCCATCCCCCACCCAAGTCACGCCAACTTTTCACCCAACAAACAGCTAACCATGGCCTGTTTCCTTTATCATCGTAACTTATTTGCATATCTGTCATTCATTGTTCTATATCTCTCCACATCATCATCCATATCTCTCGTTTCCCTTTCCCCTGACTAGTCTGAAGAAGGGTCTCGACCCGAAATGTCACCCATTCCTTTTCTCCAGAGATGCTACCTGTCTCGCTGAGTTACTCCAGCTTTTTGTGTCTATACAAGAATGGCATTGCTCTCTGAGGCAACATGGACTTGAAGGGCCAAAATGACTTCTTTCTATGTCTTATGGAAATAAACGGAGCACCCAATCCCAGAATCTATTGAATGGAACACTTTAATTGGCCTGCCTCCTGTCTGGATCAAACCAAGAATTTATAAAGCTGGTTTATAACTGGGGTAACAGAGGAGCTCACAGCTGAGTTTTAGCACGTTCCATATCCCATCCCACTTCACCTGCCCACAGTCCCAGCACAGAGCAGCATTAACATCCAGCCCTGTATGTGATTCCGAGCATGACAAGTTATTTTTGGATAAATACGACACATCGCAGTTGCAGTGTCATCGACCCAGTGGGTCCACGCAGACCCATTGATCACCCATTCACACTAGTCCTATGTTATTCCAATTTCTCATCGACTCCCTACACATTAAGGGCAATTTTACAGAGACTAATTGACCTACAAACCTGCAGGTCTTTGAATGTGCATGGAGACCAGAGCACCTGGTGGAAAACCTCAAAGGGGGAAAGTGGAAACTCCACACAGTCAGGACCAGAGGTCAGGATCACACTTGTGTCTGTGCCACTGTGTTGCATGGACTTCACTGCTCCACTGGACTTCACTCCTGTCTGTTTTTTCCTTGGGAATGATCACCTTTAATTGCACAGTTCAGAGGTGTATGCGTGCGTGGCACACCTCCTCTCTGCTGATATCCCAAGTGAAATATTACGCCCATAAAGTTATTCACTGAACTAACTTGACTACAAATAGCTGACTGTTTGTTAACTTTTGCTTCCAGCTAGAACAACAAATTTAACTCCAGTTTGATTTGCGAACTCCTCTGCATATGCTGCTCCCGGTAAATTCACATTAATCATTGTTGCTCATTTTTATGTTGCCATTACAGCACTTCATCACGTTAATTGCTGACAGAATATACCAGTCTGGATAAATATTCTTTACATACCACCATTTGGAGCCCATTCTCATCAATAAACTTCTTAATCGGTTTTATTTTTCTTTAATGCGCAGCATGAAATAATTCACTTGCTAAATTGGCTCCAAGTGCCACTGGATGAATTAAGACAAAAAGACGTACTAACAACGCAACGATTTGCGTTTAGAATCCAAATAACAATATTCCCGTGAGTTTTTCAAAGGGACCTTTAAAGCAATGTAGGAGGTGAATTTTGAGGATGATAAAGGAGGGAAGAAACAGGTGCAGAAACAGGGTGATTCACCCTTTGATTCATCATTTAGCATGATAGACTAATTCAATCGAATAAATTAATTGAACGATACAGCATGGGAATAAGCCTTTGCCCATATCAAGTCCATGCTGACCATCAATCACCCATTCACAGTAGTTCTATGTTATCCCACTTTTGCAACCACACCCTACATAATAAGGGTCATTTACAGAGGCCACTTAACCTACAAACCCGTACATCTTTGGGATGTGATAAGAATCCAGAGAACTTGGAAAAAACCTATATGTTGACAGAAAGAACGTGCAAACTTCACACAGACAGCATGTGAGGTCAGGAATTGAACCTGGGTCTCTGACGCTGCCAGCTGTGCCACATGGTTGATCATCCACTGCGGCACTCTGTTCTTCCTTTCTCCTCGTATCCCTTGATCCCTTTGGCATTAAGGAAATGTATTTTCCTCCTTCTCGAATATATTTAATGACGGTCCCTCCACTGGCGTTTGTAGTGGAGAATTTCATCGCTGCACCATTTCGTGGGTGAAGAAATATCTCTTGAACATGACCCTGTGCCTCATTATAAGTCTGGATGTGGACTGTTTGTTGGGGTGCTTCGACTAGTGGCTATGTTTAAAAGCGAGATTTCTGGTTCCTTGCTTATGAGACAGCTTCCCCATAAAGCAGCAAAAACACCTGCCACTGTGCCAAACCCCAAGCTGCCTTCCTCCATCTCCTGCACATCCTTTGATGACTATCATTCATCTCTACTTAAAATGACCTGCTGTTCCAGTCGCAAAAGCCTGGAGGGCTTCAGTTTGTTTTCACATCCTCGCTGTTCCATCGTAAAGAGCATCGTCAGTTCACAGCTGAATAACCACAACAGTACCGTAAGATAGATGTTTACATCAACTAAAATCTTTATTAGCTAATAATAGATGATCTGCAGCATTGCTGAGGGTATATGTAGACAGGCTCATTTGTTATCTGTGCTTTACTATGAAGCTGGTACCAGAAAAATTGTCATGTTGGAAATAGCATATTCTCGGTGAGCTCATTAGAAAGTCATTGCAAAAACAATGAATATTCATTCATCACGCCAAAAGCAAAAGCTCGACTGTCAGCCTTTTATCCCGGTCCTTTGAAAGAACTTTTGAAGGAAGGTTGGAAGTGGATTTTCCAGCAGTGGAGGATTTCTTGCTCTGAGTGCCTCTGGAGTCAGTACCTTCTGATTCAAAGGCCAAAGCAGAAATAAACAACATGGGCAAATGGAAAGCTGCCTATAAGGAATACATATTGTAAGACAATCATCAGTTTCACATCCCAATACTATGCCTATATTAGGAGTTGACAACAAAGATACAAAGCAACACAAGTTGGCGATGTTTCTGTAGGCTGGGACTCTATTCCTTGAGCACAGGAGGATGAGGGCTGATCGTGTAGAGGTGTATAAAATCACGAGAGGAATAGATCAGGTAGATGCACAGAGCGTCTTGCCCAGAGTAGGGGAATCGAGAACCAGAGAACATACTGTAGGTTTAAGGTGAAGACGGAAAGATTTAATAGGAATCTGATGGGTCTCTTTTTTACACAGTGGGTGGTAGGTGAATAGAACGAGCTGCCAGAGGAGGTAGTTGAGGCAGGCACTATCACAATGTTTAAGAAAGAATTAGACAGGTACATGGATAGATAGGTTCTCAGGTTTCAAGGCGTATGGGCCAAATGCAGGCAGGTGGGAGCAGCATAGATGGAACATGTTGGTCAGTATGGGCAAGTTGGGCCAAAGTGCCTGTTTCCATGCTGTATTTCTCGATAACTCTATGACGCTAAGTGCAACGCCAATCTAATCATTAAGTTTAGATTAACACCAGACCTGGGTGTCATGGTACACCAGTTATTAAAAGTAGGCATGCAGGTGCAGCAGGCAGTGAAGAAAGCGAATGGTATGTTAGCATTCATAGCAAAAGGATTTGAGTATAGGAGCAGGGAGGTTCTGCTGCAGTTGTACAGGGTCTTGGTGAGACCACACCTGGAGTATTGCGTATAGTTTTGGTCTCCTAATCTGAGGAAGGACATTCTTGCCATAGAGGGAGTACAGAGAAGGTTCACCAGACTGATTCCTGGGATGTCAGGACTTTCATATGAAGAAAGACTGGATAGACTCGGCTTGTACTCGCTAGAATTTAGAAGATTGAGGGGGGATCTTATAGAAACTTACAAAATTCTTAAGGGGTTGGACAGGCTAGATGCAGGAAGATTGTTCCCGATGTTGGGGAAGTCCAGAACAAGGGGTCACAGTTTAAGGATAAGGGGGAAATCTTTTAGGACCGAGATGAGGAAAACATTTTTCACACAGAGAGTGGTGAATCTCTGGAATTCTCTGCCACAGAAGGTAGTTGAGGCCAGTTCATTGGCTATATTTAAGAGGGAGTTAGATGTGGCCCTTGTGGCTAAAGAGATCAGGGGGTATGGAGAGAAGGCAGGTACAGGATACTGAGTTGGATGATCAGCCATGATCATATTGAATGGCAGTGCAGGCTTGAAGGGCCGAATGGCCTACTCCTGCACCTATTTTCTATGTTTCTATGTTTAACAATGATACCATTGTTATCACCCAGATCAACAACAATGCCGAGACAGGGTACAGCGACTTCAGCGGATGAAGTAAGATGACTTAAAGTCAGCAAGATGAAATTGTTTATTGTTGACCTGGGGAAGTAAAGGCGTGAACACAATCCTGTCCTCATCACTCAATTGTTGGATCACCTCAGACTACACAACAATCTTGTACCATGCTGCTGTTTTTCATTTGGATAACTGGATTCATAGTTGTTTCTGTCATTTCTACACACTGTTTACTCGATGCGTTTCATGCAAACAAGGAATTTCATTGCACCCTAGTGTATATGACAATAAACTAATCTATATCTGAATTTCAATTTGCATTTGATCTTGGCCTCATTTCACTTCTCCTGCCTTTTCACCACAACCCGTGAATTCTACTCTAGACCTCAAATCTGCCTTATGCATTAAATGAGGTGAATCTTATTTAATCACTCCTCATGCGAAAACCTCATTAACCTGAGAATTAATTTGTTGAATCTCTGCCATAATGTCTCCAATAATAATTAGGGCCTCCAATATATGTTCATTAGTGCAAAATAGGTGTGCTATGCTGTTAAAGGTTGTTGCATATAGATGTATATTTGAAAAACCTGTAAAAGGGGTTATGGTAGCATTTAAAAATTGCTCTTAGGTCTATTTCATCTCTAAGCTTGACGCTACAAAAGATAGGGGATAAGATGCAGTAGTGGAACCTCGGATATCCATACTTACAGCAGAATTAATCTGACGTACTGTAACCTGAGGGTGCAAGTAATGTGTCGGGGGGTGGGAGTGGGAGGTGGTAACGGTAGATAGATAGACAGACAGATGGACAGACGGATAGACGGACAGATGGATAGACGGATAGACGGATAGACGGATAGACGGATAGACGGACAGACGGACAGACGGACAGACGGACAGACGGACAGACGGACAGACGGACAGACAGATAGATAGATAGATAGATAGATAGATAGATAGATAGATAGATAGATAGATAGATAGATAGATAGATAGATAGATAGATAGATAGATAGATAGATAGATAGATAGATAGATAGATAGATAGATAGATACATACATACTTTATTGTCACATGGACCATGAAGGTACAGTGAAATTCTTTGTTTTGTTTTGGCATAGCGCACAAAAGAGTCGCCACAAGGTGCCAACAAAGTTACAAAAATGTCCTTAAATATTTGTATATATTTATATATAATTTAAATATTTGTATAGAATATTTAATTTTTCTTCCTCCACCGTTGCTGCCTGGCCTGCTGAGTATCTTTAGCAGTATCTGGAATGGGATTGTCCTTGAACTGAAATTTCAATCTCTTCTGAAGTCTGAACAGTTCCTACATCAGCAATGTTGTTGGTCTGTGACCTTGTATCACACTGGCTGCTGCTGAAGCCCATGTCTCAACATTTAATTAGCTCAGTGGTCTCCTGGCCAACCATTTTAATTTAAATGTTATTGAGAATCTCCTGCCTTATGTAACGCATCCCATCTTTTTTGTCTGCCTCCTTTTCTAGAAATTATCTTTTACACCTGAGACTTCTCTCTGCTGTCCCACAGTAATATTGATCCCCAGTGGCAGGGTACAATTGTATAAATCATCACAAATGCATCGTTTGATGGATTTCTCAACATCTCCCTAAAATGCAGCAGTATTATCTGCTCTGGTGTATTTTGATGTTCGGCAACAAATTTAATCACAGATAGGATTAGGACCCCAATTGCACCATTTAATTGAAACATTTTTCCACATTAGAACTCATTCTTAAGCAAGGCATGTGCTGGCAAGTGACTAGATCACAGAGGAAATTGCAGCAGACGTATTTATGCTTGCTCAACGGCGGTGTAATGTAGGAAGTGAAGGAGCAGGTGTAGGCATGTTCCTGCACTGCCCCCATTATATGTTCAGGTCAGAACTGGAGAAATACCCAATAACTTGCAGAGATTGTTCTGTCAGGGCTTGCCATTGTCTAGCACACTTATGTTTCTGGTGTTAGTTTCAATATATAACTGAAGCCCAAGTCTCTGCTGAAAGTTGATGATAAGGGTGACAAATTAATCATATCTAGTCTTGTAAAAGGAAAGGACAATCTCCCTTAGGGCCGTTTGAAAATTCCCCATGGAACGAACTAGAATGTTTAGGGCCAAAATATCTTGAATTATCTTGTACTTGTCCTGCTTCATATTGTCATTGTAAGTAAGTGCTATATGTCCTTGAAAGTCTGGGCATCTATGTGCTATCTGAGTGGATGAGTTTTGAATGGGGGCATAGATATGGTAGATTGCAGGACTATATACGCATATCATAGGTAGGTACAACTATACAGATATGCTAGGAGATTGCACATTGCTGCAAGATTATGATTTTAAGGAGATTTTAACTTTCCCAATATAGACTGGGATTGACATAGTGCTAAGGGCTTAAGCAAGGTGGAATTTGTCAAATGTGTTCAGGAAAGTTTCTTCAGGCAATATGTAGAAGGCTCCACAAGGTAGAGGGCAAAGCTTGAGGGGAATTTGCAGGGCAACTGACTGAAGTGTTAGTCGATGAACACTTTGGGACCAGCGACCACAGTTCTATTAGCTTTAGTTATGGATAAAAGATAGTTATGGATCAGGACAGGGCTGGTCCACAAGTTAAAGTTCTAAATTGGGGCAAGGCCACCTTTAACGGTATTAGAGAGGAACGTATAAGGTGGAGTAGATTGGAGTAGGATGTTTACTGGCAAAGGGCATCCGGAAAGTGGGAAGCTTTTGAACGTGTGATAGTGAGAGTTCAAGGTGTGCATGTTCATAGGGAAAGGGCAAGTCGAAATAAAGAACAAAAAGAGGGCTTGAGATAGTTCTGACAAATAAGATTAAGTAGAATCCAAAGAGATTTTATAAGTACGTTAAGAGAAAAAAGATAACTAGAAAGAAAATCTGGCCATGAACTTCCAGATGACGTAGATAAGGCAGGTATAATTACAACTTATAAAATACATTGGGACAAGAATATGGACAGAAGGATAGAGGTTTAGAAGGATATGGGTCAGGTACGGGCAAATGGGATTGGCTTGAATAGGGCATTGAGGTCGGCATGGACAAGTTGGGTTGAAGGGCCTCTTTCTATGCTGTACGACTTTATGATTCTATAAATTTAGAGTGGTTCTGAGGGGGACACCTCACCTAGAGAGTGGTGAGTACCTGGAAGACACTGTCTGAGAGAATGGTGGAAGCAGAAACACTGACAGGATTTAACAAGTGTCTAGCCAAATACTTGAATTGCCTAGGCATAGAAAATTCCGAGCCAAGGTCTATTAATATGGATGAGTGCTCACTGATTAGCATGGATGTGGTGGGCAGAATGGCCTGTTTCCATGAGCTAGTTCTGTTATCTAGGTAGCAGGAATCTGCTGTCTGCAGTCTCTTCATTGGCAAAGGTTATGTAAGTGGAGACACTTATGATGTGCTACACCTCCTCCACTCCACTATCAATTATGAGAGGTATATCTGCTCTTCCATTCATCCCATGGTCACTTATCCCACGAGGATTTAAACCAGAGTGAGTGAGAAGAACAGCAAGCGTCGGGGAGTATCTGAGAGGTGTTTTTGGCAATGAGAAATGTTGGTGATGTAGCAGAAAGGTGAGCCTTCTATGTGCAGGCCAATTGTAATGTTACCTTTCCCTGAGACAGACATGAAGACTGGTCTTAAGTTAGGTGAAGCACTCTGATAAACAACTCCCTGTCAAAGTGGACACAAAGATGGTAGCTTTCTTTAGTTACATCCACTAGGCCCCATAACAGTCGCTGGACCATCCGTGCACTGCACGTGCCTCTGTGGTTCCACGGCCCCATAGCAGGAGCGTCCATGTCGCAGGGCTGGAAACTGGAAGTATCCTGAGCTAATTCTGCTACCACCATCATCTATTGCAACAAGTGATGGCTCCCACTGATTGTTGCCGGAAGCTTGCGTTCTTTTCAGGACGGATGATTTCAGTGATGTCAACATTTGCAACATGGAAGATGGACACGAAAGAAGAAGAAATAGAAGTGGTTCTATCCTTCATGTGGGGGGGGGGGGGCATTCTCCGCACCTGATGGCAGAACTCCCACCAAGCGATGTAATTCCCCCTCCCTACAATCCAAAGAAGGATCCCGACCCAAAGCGTTGCCTATCCATGTTCTCCAGGGATGAGTTACTCCAGCACTTTGTGTCCTTTTGATGTAATGGAATATGCCTGTATCCTCAAAGCGCAGCTGTTGACAGCAAGATTAACGCGGACGGAACAGTGCTAAATTGCAGAAAATCTGCAGTGAGGAGCAGAAACAAATTGAACAATCCATAATGCGCAGAGCTGAGCCTGGCATTGCACAAAGTGCAGAATAAGTGCAGTGTTCACAATTACAGCAACCCAGCTTTAATTAGTGGAGTTCCCCATCGAACTGTTGGCGAGCTGTAAATCAAGAAATGTGTTGTAGCCTGCGCTGAGAAATTGTCAGGGGCTGAATAATTCTGAACTTACATAATTTATGAGCAACTAATGAGACCAGTCTCCAGACCTAATGCCCATCCGGCAACCAGGGAAAGTGCAGAATCAGGATTCAACGCCTCATTGTTCAAGCTCCCTCACCCCCCCCACCCTCTCCCCCCGCCAGCTCTCAGAGAGCGATCCCATCTCCCACGCTGCTCTGGGGGATCTCAGCAAGCACTTCACCAGGGATTCTGCACGTCAGCACAAAAACTGACATGTGCGTGAAACCTTTGGCATCTAGATGTAGAACCGGGATTGGTGAACCTTCCAAGGATCCCCACACCAGGAAGCTGCTTGCACATAATAACATTTGTATAAAACATGCAGTGAGATTGGAAGTATTAATGGGTGCTAGATTTTAGATGGTGTAGAACTGCCCTCTTAGCAAAGTTAGGTTGTATTGATGAAAGAATGGGTCGACTGGGCTTGTATTCACTGGAATTTAGAAGGATGAGTTCAAGTCAAGTTTATTCAAGTCAAGTTTTATTCGTCACTTGCACATAAAGTGCAAGTGAAATGAATTTGTGTGAAATGAATAACTGAAATGAATAAGAGAGGATCTTATAGAAGCATATAGAATTCTTAAAGGATTGGACAGGCTAGATGCAGGAAAAATGTTCCCAATGTTGGGGGAGTTCAGAACCAGGGGCCACAGTTTAAGAATAGGGCCATTTAGGACTGAGATGAGGAAAAAATTCACCCAGAGAGTTGTGAACCATTTGAATTCTCTGCCACAGAAGGCAGTGGAGGCCAATTCACTGGATGTTTTCAAGAGAGTTAGATTTAGCTCTTAGGGCTAAAGGAATCAAGGGATATGGGGAAAAAGGAGGAATGGAGGAACCATGATCCTGGCTTTTAGATGATCAACCTTGATCATATTGAATGGCAGTGCTGGCTTGGAGAGCCGAATGGCCTACTCTTGCACCTATTTTTCTATGTTTCTATGTTTCCCAGGTTCAATGTGCATGCCACAGGAAAACACATCTAGGAATACAGGGAGGGCACTTCCACTTGCTCAGGACGCCTCGAAGATCCTGTTCTAAGAAGTGCAGCAGCAAAGGGGAACAGGAGGTGACCCTCTGATGATGCTTGCCACCTTCCTGGATCAGGAGAGAGATGTTAGTATCGGGAAGTGTTCTAGGAGTTATCACATTGGAATTGTTATTGGTCACTTGTACGGATATATAGTGAGGCGTGTTGTCCAGTTTATATTATATAATGTTGTTATATTATATGATATTATATTGTACAACATTATATATACAATATATTTGATATAACAATAATATATAATATATATTATATTATATGTAATATATTATATAAACCATACACATACTATATTATATATTTATTATATTACATATTAAAGTCCATGTTATATACCAAACAGGGGTACAATCAAACCATATACTAGTACGACAGGTAGTGAAAAGGGAAAAATAAACAGACTGCTGAATATAGTGACAAAGACACAAAGTGCTGGATTAACTCATGTGTCAGGCAGCATCTCTGGAGGAAATTGATATGGTCTGGACGTTTAGGGTCTGGACTCTTCTTCAGACTGATTGTTGAAGGGGGAAGAAAGCTGGGAGAGATAGGGATAGGACACAGCCTGGCAAGTGATAGGTGGATGCAGGCAATGGGTGTGTTAATTGGCAGATGGTTGGACATCGGTGACACCAAGCATAGACCAGGCGACAGTTTCGGTGAACACTTACGCCCGGTTCACCTGCTGGATCTCCCGGTTGCTAACCATATTAATTCCTCTTCCCATTCACTTATTGACTTTTCTGTCCTGAGCCTCCACCATTGCCAGAGTGAGGAAACTAAAGGAATAACACTTTGCATTCCACTTGGGTAGCTTACAACCCAGTGGTATGAATATTGAATTCTCCAATTTTAGGCAACTAACCTACAACCAACCCTCCACACCCCTCCATTATCCCCCCCCTCTGTACCCTGTGCCCCACCTGGATACACACCCATTTCTCCCTTTCCCCTTCCCCACATCTCCTTCCCTTTATTCCTTGCTCTGACTTAACATCTCACACATCTCTCATCATCTCCATATCTCACTACCTTTTGCCTTTATCCAACCTCCTGCGAATCAAAAAACCCTCATCTGTATCCAGGCTTTGTCAAACCTTCCCTCTGTTCCAGTTTACTAAGCCCTACTACAATCAGTCTGAAGAAGGAGATCGGAACTACATCCTTAGCTTGTGAGAGGTCCATTCAATCGTCTGATAACAGTGAGGAAGAAGCTGTTCCTGAATCTGCTGTGAAATGTACATAGCTCTCTCTGCAATATCTTGGGCAGAATAGTTGCCCAACCAAATTGCGATGCAATTGATAGAATGCTTTGTATAGTGCAACCCAAGTTCAAGTTAATTGACATGAGCAGGAGTACAGTGAGGTGCACTTACAATGAAACATCTTGCTTGGCACAGCATCACAGGTACATAGACTCAGACAAACAATAGACAATAGGTGCAGGAGTAGGCCATTCGGCCCTTCAAGCCAGCACTGCCATTCAATGTGATCATGGCTGATCATCCCCAATCAGTACCCTGTTCCTGCCTTCTCCCCATATCCCCTGACTCCACTATCTTTAAGAGCCCTATCTAGCTCTCTCTTGAAAGTATCCAGGGATCCAGCCTCCACCGCCCTCTGAGGCAGAGAATATCACAAACTCACAACTCTCTGTGAGAAAAAGTGTTTCCTCATTTCCGTTCTAAATGGCTTGCTCCTTATTTTTAAACACACAAACAAATTATACATGAATCATGCTTAGTCGTCAAATTCAAAAAGAAGAAAGACATCAGTACAAAAGCATAATTAGAAAATAAGTCCTGGATATTTTAATAGGCGGGTGTTAGTGTTCCTCGTTTAAATAGGGTTAGTGTTGTGTAGTTTGATTCAAGAACCTGATAGTTGAAGGATAATAACCACAGACAGAAAAGGGGCCAGCACCTTTCCCCAGACACATAGCTGGTCATAGGCATCCTGTCCGAAAAACAATCTTCGCACTCCGCTTCCTTCCATGAAACCAATTCTTCATCTAGTCGGCTAGCTCTCCCTGGATTCCAGGCCATCGAAACTTCCAGATAAGCCTACCATATTGAACTTTATCAAATGCCTTGCTAAAGTCCATGTAAACGATGTCTATAACTTTGACTTGTCAAACATTTGGGATGTGAATGGTGTTCACATCCCAAACAATTCCAAGCTGGACACCCGATCCAATATTCTGACATGTTGGCCATCTATCTAATCAGAAAGGAAGAGGGAGTGACCTAAAATTGTAGAAATTGATATTTAGTTCAGACTCAAGGTGCGCAGAAGACAGATGAGATGTTGTTCCTCAACCATGCATGTGCAAGGGGCCACAGACAGGGAGGTCAGTGCCAGTGATGAGATAAGGGAATCCTGGCTGGAGTCCACTTGCTGACCAGACCAGCTTCACAGGACCACTCCTATTCAGGCTAAAGCAAGGTAATGAACAAAGTTGGGAATTCTCAGATCACAGCATCAAGGCTTTACCCCCCAAAAAAAGATACGAGCCAATTTTGAGCATACCATTTCACTTGTCGAATATTTGGCTTTAAGTTTTTGCATTCCCTAGAGAGGCAGAATCTGTTTAAGATTAGAATGGTCAAAAAATGACGGAAACCGTGTGTTCAATTAAGGCTTACTGATGTGTGGCAATAGATCTCCTCTTCACAACGCAAGCAATGGAGTGGGATAAAGAGCACAGATACCATCTGCTCATCTTTCGGGGGGTGTAATGATTTCAACACTATTTCTTGCTTGCATTGAATTTAAAGCCCGTGGCTGTCACTGGAGCAGTGCTGGAGACATCCTGTTCATTTCTGCTTGTATCTCTCCTTCAAGGATGAGTAGAGGCAGCTCTCTTCATTCCGGCCCAGTAGCTCCAAGGAATACAGCACCAGCTGGCATCAAGGAGATAAAGCTGGTGTTTGGCTTTAGCTCAGTCTGAAGTCAAGAAGGGAAAACAAATGAATAGTTGGCTTCCCGCTGCCTGCAGGTTTGGTTACACAGATAATGTGGTGTGTCATCTTCACATTGTCTCTGAGGCATGCATCACTAACGAATCGAGCGCATCTCTCTCAGGATGACACCCTTCGTCGCTCTTCCATATTTATACCCATTAACAATCCCGAGCAACCTATTGTATCAGGAGTCACAAGAGACCGCAGATGCTGAAATCTGGAGCAAAAAAACAAAGTACTGGAGGAAACGCTGAGTTCCTCCAGCAAGTTTTGTTTGCGATTGTAATCAGTCAAAATCAGCTTAATATGCACTGAAAATCTTGCTTTGTGATCCATCTACCACTCTATCGAGTGCTAGAAACAAGGAACTGCAGATGCTGGTTTGCCAAGTAAAGACACAAAGTGCTGGAGTAACTCAGGCAGCATCCCTGGTTAACATGGATAAGTGACTTTTCGGGTTGGGACCCTTCTGAATCCATGTTCTCCAGGGATACTGCCTGACCCGCTGAGTTACTCCGGCATTTTATGTCCTTTCTCTGTATCGATCCTGAGAAAGTATTACAGCCGCCATTCCTTGAGTGGATCCTCGGAGTTGGATGTTTTACTAATTCAGGCCTGCCTTTTACTGGGATGTTCCAGGATAGGTCTGCTATTTGTTCAAGTGAAATGTGTTCCGTGCATATTCAAATAATTCATTGCCTCTGAGTCTCAAGCTGATCTGCTCCTTACAACTTGCAGAAGAATTAAAGTTCCCATTTTAAGTGAGAACAAAATAAATAAAAGTCAGGAGTAGCTCTCACGACCACTTAAGCTTACTCTATCATTCATCAAGATCACGGCTAATCCACCTCAGCACAATTTTCCTGCTCTTTTTCATTGTTCCCTTTTGATCTCAGTTTGGAACTATCTCAGCCCTGCCCGGTGGAGAATCCTAAGGATTCACCGATGTTTCAGTGAAGAAATGTAATCTCATTTCAATCCTAAATGGTTTCCCCCTCTTTTTTTCACATTTCTGCTGTGCAGGGTGGCCCTGCAGCCACAGTGGCAATGGACACTCTATTACAGCCAGGGATGGTAAGCTATCAGAGTCCCATTGCAGTGCTCTTACTCTCAGGCAGTCCAGTTGCCTCTCACTTTAATTCCCTATCTCACTCCCACTTCCACCTCTCTCTGCTTTCCGAAGTTCATAAGTCATAGGAGCAGAAGCAGGCCATTCAGCCCATCAAGTCTACTCCATCATTCAATTATGGCCGATCTATCGTTCCCTCTCAACCCCATTCTCCTGCTTCTCCCCTTAACCCTTGACACCCTTACTAATCAAGAATATGTCAATCGCCGCCATAACAATCCCCCCTCTGTTCCTGCACTGTGACGATGGAGCCCAACCCAATCTTGAGGAACAACACCTCGTCTTCTGTCTGGGCAGCCAAGTTGCAGACTTCTAGACTTGATACTGAATTTTACCTCAGGTGACCTGATATCTCAGTCTATATCAGCTGTACATCTGTAACATCAGCTCAGTCTACTTCCCTGTTTTTCCTTTTCTTTTATCTAAGACTGGAGGAGGTGCCCAGCTTGACCTGTCCGCCATGTCTTCCTGCTCCATGTTTCACAATTCCCACAGTCTGTCATCTATGTTCTCACCCTCTAACTCTCCCATTCACTCATTGACCGGATAACCTTGTCTACAGCTTATCCCCATGGTCAACCTGGTTTTACTCTGTCAGAGACGCCCCCCCCACCCCCCCGCAGTATCCCGAGCTTCTTTAGTCTCATTCACGGTTCCACCTGGAACTTTAACTCCATTTCACTTTCCACCGAACCTGCCTGACTTGCTGGGAGTTTCCAGCATTTTCTGTTTGTATTGTGTTTAATATTGTGTGTCAGGAATTTGGCCCACATTTGCCACCCTGTGCATTGAGGCAGGTGCACCCCAACTGATTTCAAAGTACATGCCTTATTGACGATCACCGAATATATATTCTACGTTATAAAGACTTCAGAAATGAAAGGGAAATTGGAGCGCAAATATTGATTAAAATACTGATTCATAGCACTGGAAAGAGGGTTATCGATAAAGTATTTCAAGCTGCATACGATCTACGAAATAGAGAAAGAATTTGGCGGGAGTTGTCAAGAGAACTGAAGGCTGGACAAAATAGCTGTGTTATGGCTGTGCAAATATCAGAGCAGATTATTGTAAGGTCCCAAAGTACAGAAATTAAGGTTTGATGGAGGGAGTAGGGGAAGAAGGGCGGTCACTGAATACACTCAAAACACAGATTATTGGACAAAATCATTCACTGAATCTAATTGTGGGTTAACTGCACACTCAAGAGTGCGGAACATGGTGCTGCACACATCACTGCCTATTCTGCATAAAGACAACATGCACATGTACTTAATTTGTTCTTTATATTAGGATCTTTGTGCTTAAAACTATCTGGGCAACATACCTGTTCTGCCTGAATCTCTATCAAACAAACATTCTCACTCCTCATCTCACAACTTTCCATAGAATCAATGTTACTTATAATCATTGACACTTCTTGTGATTAGGACCTCTCTCAATCATCATGAATTTATATTACATTTTTAGCTGATCACTCTCCCGCCAGCCCAAGGTTTCTACACTATCCACCCAAAGTTTCACCTCAGCCCTCCACAAGGACATCATCTCCCCAACCCCTCCACACCATCTGCCATTGTCACCCGCCATCCCACTCACCTGTCCACACCAGCCACCTTCCTTCAGTCCCAACACACCATTCACCATCCCCCTCACCCCTCCATGCCACCCAAGAGCTTTAAGATCCTAGGTGTAAACGTCACCAACAATTTGTCCTGGTCCAACTACACTGATTCCATGAGGAAGTAAACACACCAATGCTAAGGGGATTTGGCATGCCCCTGATGATTCTTACCAATTTCTACAAATGCATCAGAGAAAGAATCCTGCCTGTATTCATCGCAGCTTGGTACGGCAATTGCTCTGGCCAAAATTGCAATAAATTAGAGTAAGCTGTGGACGCAGCCCAGTTGATCATGTGCCCAGCCGCCCTCCCAATGAATCCATCCATGCTTCACCGTGCCTCATGAAAGCAGCCAACATAATAGTAAGATTAAATGAGAACTTACCAGTTCGAAGTTTAATCATTATTTTATGAGGAGTACGTTGAGGGAATACGTGAAGAACCCCGCCAGGACGCATGCGTGTCATTCTTCAAAGCAGCGGTGTGAAATCACAGATAACTGTAATGACTTAAACATAGTAAGATTAGAGAAAGAAATACCAGTTGAGTATATGATCATGGGTGGGAGCGGAGGGCACGTATTCCCTCAACGTACTCCTCATAAAATAATGATCAAACTTCGAACTGGTAAGTTCTTGTTTAATCTTACTATTTTACTTCGGAGTCACGTGAGTGACTACGTGAAGATTTCAAAGCTCTGTGATTTCATGCCGTGGAAACGAGTCCATGCATCACATCTGCCTTAATGACTGTAGGAGGAATTGTGTCAACATAATTTAGACATGAATCTGACATTAAAATCCATGAAATTTATTAACACAAATTATAACCCCTATTTATGGGGTAAATTAAATTACAGAACTTAAAATTGTTTCTGCAAACGTTCCAGGTTTCATGACAGGTTTATTATAAAATAGTTGGAATGTTTTTTCCCCTGACCATCCTGCTGCCTTGAGGATTTGGTCCATTGGTACATCCAACTGCATAGCTGCCGATGTAGCTGCAGCCCTGGTGGAATGAGATTTAAAAATATTAGTATCCACCCCAGCCTGTGTTAGAACCTGTTTCAGCCATCTTGAGATGGTCTGGACCGTCACTCTTTTGTGTGGTTGCTTATGGCTGACTAAAAGTGCCTTCTCATTGCCTCTGATGATTTTCGTTTTCTCCATGTATAACGACAAATGTCTTACTATACAGAGACGATCATCTGTTGGGTAAGACCTAAATTCTATATTGAGGCCTGCTGATCCCTGTCTGTTCTGCTTTACTAATTCATAAATATGAAATGTAATATTTTCAGATGAAGAAGTCATGTTGTCCAGTCTTAATTTATGTAATGACTGTACCCTTTGTGCCGTGACCAATGCCATTAGCATGACTGTTTTTAATGTCAGTCTATGTAGGGACAGAGCTGTTGCTGGAGACCAATTAGATTAGATTAGATTAGATATAATTTATTGCCACACAGCCAGGCTGGTGGAAATTTGGGTTGTCTGCAGCGATACAATAATAAAGAACACACAACCACAATAAAACTGTAACACAAACATCCACCACAGCATTCATCACTGTGGTGGAAGGCACAAAATTTGGCCAGTCCTCCTCCATTTCCCCCCCGTGGTCAGGACCAGAGTCCAGAGTCAGTCCAGGATCGGCTCTTCCTCACCGGAGACCGCGGCTTTAAGTTGTTGTAGGCCGCAGGCCGGCGGTCAAGATTTAAAGTCCCCACCGCAGCCAGAAGTACTGTAGACTGCAGGGCGGCGGTCGAAGCTCCCCTCCAGGGGTGATGGTAAGTCCATGCCGGACCCGCGGTAGAAGTCGGCCGCGGGCCGGCAGTGATGGCTTCTTCTTCCCCCGGGTCCCCAACGTGAGATCCCGGGCTGTAGACGCGGCACCAGCTGGAGCTCTGCAGACCGCGACTTCAGGCTTCGACTTCAGGCTGCCGGCTGCCCCGGGTCAGCGAAACGGAGCACTCCCCTCCAGCGAGCCCCAGCGAGGGCTCACCCGCTCCACGCTGAGAGTCCACGCTGCGCCCGCCGCTGAAGCCCCGGGCACGTCTCCGGGAAAGGCCGCGTCGATCCTTGATGTTAGGCCACGGGGGAGGCGACCTGGAAAAACTCGCCTCTCCGTGGAGGAGGCGACCGAAGCGGTTTCCCCCTCACCCCCCCACACCACCCCCCACATCCTGAGCATCTTCAGGACAATACTCACATCCCATATTTGGGAGTACCTGGTTCTTGGGGGATTGGTATTAAAAATTCCCCTCATAAGTTTTGTTACCAGTGGGTGAGTTCCAACAGAGTGACGCTCTGTTCCTTGCCATAGATAAGTTGATAAGGCACTTCTGGCGCAGTTGATGGCACTATAACTGAGCCCCTCATCATAATGGAGGCCTGCCAGGTATTTCAGAACAGACGGGATGTTCATATCTCTGTAGGTGATGCTGTTTTTGTTACAATACATCTCCCACTTCCTGATATAGACCAGATACTGTTTTTCGGTGGACTGGGCCGCCGAGATCATGTTCACTGTTCGGTCCGTCAGTCCCAGCTGTAGTAGAGGTATTTTTAAACTCTACAAATTAATAAATTCAAATAGTTATGGCATGGGTGGCTATCCCTTGTTACGGGATGAACCAACAAGTCTGGTCTATTCGGAATGGTGATACATGGTTCTAATACCATGTTCAGTATCACTGGGAACCATGGTTGAGTAGGCCAATCGGGTACTACCAAAATACAAGACGCAGAGTCCTGCTGTATTTTCCTTAATACCCGACTGATGAGGCAGAAGAGGGAATGCATAAATAAACAATTTCCCCCCCAATGCAGCGAAAATGCATCTGTCGCCGCTGCCCCAGGGTCTGGTTCCCATGAAACATAATTTGATAACTGGTGATTAAGCCTGGATGCGAATAGATCGATATCTGGTGTTCCATATCGTGCGGTAATATCAGCAAATACTTTTTTATTCAACATCCATTCGGTGTTTTCATTAAATTTGCGTGACCTGGTGTCTGCCACTAAATTTAGTTTACCTGGTAGGTAAGTAGCTGATATCCAAATATCTCTCTGGATACACCACTGCCAAATTGTATTAGCCAGATTGTCACATGATGTCGATTTGTTTCCACCCATGTGGTTGATATATGCTACCACGGTGGTATTGTCAATCTGTAGTCTAACATGCTGGTGATATGACCCAGTACAATATGACTTTAGGTCATAGAATGCACCCAACATTTCCAGGTAGTTTATGCCCAGTGTGAGTAATAATGATGCCTCCTGAGCAGTCCATCTACCTCCACAGCTGGAGATGGAATTGGTGGCACCCCAACCAAGTGCACTGGCATCAGTTTGTAGCACCATTGAAGGGTTGCTGATAATGATTGGATTGAAACAAAGCCAAATGTTATCTATCCACCATTTTAGTTCCATTATAGCTTTGATTGGTAGCTTCATTGGTCTGTCAAAATGACCAGCATTGATTTTGAGTGCTTGTATTTTTGCTCTCTGTAAATTTTGGTAATGTAAAAGTCCAAATTGTGTGGCTGGAAAGGCAGCCACCATTTTGCCAATTACTTTTGCTACCAATCTGATGGATGGTTACTGATGTCAATGAGGTTATTGCAAGCCTCTATTAAGTCTATTTTGCCCCATGGCAAAGTCACCGACATGTGAACTGAGTCAATGGTGAACCCCAAATAGTCCATTGTAGTGGAAGGCGTTAATTTAGATTTAACTGGATGGATAATAAACCCCAGCTTTTCAAATAACTGTTTTGTGGCTGTTACAGTTTGTTTGGCCAATTCCAAAGTTTTTGCCCACAATAAGTATGTCATCTAGATATGCCATGACCATGTGTTTTCGTTTCCGTAGAAACGCTAGGGCTGGTTTCAACATTTTTGTGAACAGTCTGGGGGCTGATGTTAACTCATTTGGCAGCGCTCTATACTGCCAGAGCTGTCCCATCCAGTTGAATTTTAAGAAACATCTGTGGTCACCTCGTATAGGCACTGAATAGTAAGCATTTTTTAAATCGATGCTAGCCATGAAGTAACCTTTGGAAATCAATTGTTTAGCAGTAACAAAGGTTTCCATTTTTAAATGAATATATTGTACAAATGTATTCAATTTTGTCAGGTCTATGATGATGCGACAACCACCATCTTTTTTGTTTTTGGTAAATATATTGGACACGAATTCTAGCGGTTCGTGTTGGGATTTTTCAATTACACCTTTTGCGTAAAGCCGCTCCAGTTCAGCATGCGCTTCTGATTTCTCTTTACCAGAAAGTACGAACATTCGGTTCGGTATATGTTGAACTGGAGGGCTGTACTTGTGTATAAATTCTATTGTATATCCCTGGATACTGCTTAAAATATAAGTATCGGTAGTTAACATGCTCCATGCATCCAGAAAGGAGTGTAATCTCCCCCCAACCTCCATGCTCCCTGTATTTTGTAGGGAACCAGACCCACCTACCTCCATAGTTATCAGTGGCAGGTTTACTTCTTTTTGTAAATCCTTCGTTGATGTTGAGGCGGTGGTGTCTGGGTTTGTGGTTTGGTTGATGTTGGAGGTTCGCGTATCTTCCAAGAAGGCCGGCCTGGGCCATGGCCTAAAAAAGACTCATGTTTGGTGTACCGGATCTTCGAGCTTTCACCAGTCGATCTTGTTCTACTGGTGGGTGCGTAGGGATGCTGTCTGTGGCTGTAGTGGGTTTTTGATGAAGTCCCTTTTATGAGTCGCAGGGTTTTTGCTTCCTCATCGAGCTCCTTGACTTGCTTCGATAGGTTACCTCCAAATAGTAATATTGGTGGTTTTATGTTCCCAGGTTTGCACAGACCCGCGAATTTCGGATTTAATGTGGGTCGGATGGCATTCTTCCTGATGCTATTTATCTCATATTGAGTGTTGCAAAGCAATGCCAGTGCATCCTGTTGGTCCTGGGACATGTTCTTCTCATCCACTGTGCAGGCGACTGCTGTTATCCCTGCTGTTAGGAGTTTTAATACCTTTTGGAGTTTGACATCCATGCCTCTAACTCCTATTCCAATATGTTTCCATATACAAGTATTGACTACTGGAACATTCAGGGATATACAGTTGCCCGGTGCCAGGAGTCTTGACGTGGTGTCCAATACAGCCTGTTCTTGTAGCTGGTTAAAAGACATATAGTCTATACTGGCAGCAAGCTTTTGCTCCAGGTTTTGGTCAGTCTGGTCTGGCTGTATGAAGTTGGACACCATGTCCAGCAGATTTTGTCGTTCCTGCATCCCCTGCACACTTGATTTTTCTTCTGCAAACCCCTCTTCAGGATCAGCCCAGTACTGATCCCCAGTGCTCCCTTCTGATGAGGGAGAAGCACTGTGCAGCCCTACAAGAGGTGCTGCTGTGGGTTTTACATAGAGCCCACAGTGACTCGACTCCATCTCCCGGAGCCTGTCACGTTGGAGCAAATGCTCCACACACCGCTCCATCCGGCTCCAGCGCTCACGATTGCTGGCCGCCCACGGTTGCTCAAAGTCGGACTCCTCTCAGTCCACGACTTTGTTAGTTTTTTGTCTTGCCTTACCGCCCGGCCGCGGAGTGGATCTGGCCGGTGCGGAGGCGACATCGGGCACAGCTGATCCCATTATCGGTGATTCAAGTGCCGCTGGCCGCTGCTGGCTGCCCGCTACTCCGCGGTCCTCCCCCACCAGCTTTGTCGCAGCCCTTGTTGCTTTCTTACACTTGTCCATGCTTCCCACCTGTAAGTTGGTATAGGAAACACACAAAAAGACCACAGAGTAACTCTTACCTGCTGGTTCCGGCTTTTTAAAACTGCCGCTGCGGGGGAACGTCGTTCCAACCCGCCTGACGTTTCGCAATGCGTGTAGCGATATGACACGAATGCGTCCTGGCGGGGTTCTTCACGTAGTCACTCATGTGACTCCGAAGTAAAATCAAGGATCACTCACACCCTAGTCACCTCCTCCTCTCCGATCTCCCATCCGGCAGAAGATACAACATTTGAAAGCACGTACCACCGATGCAGAAACAACTTCATTCCCACTGGTATTAGACTTTTGAACGGGACTCTCATATGCTTGGGATGAATTCCTGATCTTCCAATGTAACTCATTGTGGCACCTACAATTTTATTATGAAGATGGCGGCGCTGCCTTAGCAGCTGCGGCTCGCCTGCAGTCCGGCTGTTTTTTTCATTTTTTTGTTGTTCTTTTGTCCTGTTTTAGTTAATCTTTGGTTTATTAGGTTGTGTATGTGTGTGGGTGGGTGGGAGAAACATGTTTTTGGTCTCTTCCTTCGGGGGGATGCGACTTCTCTTGTCGTATCCCCCGTCTCTGTCTCCGCGGAGGCCTAATAGCGGAGCTGGCGGCCTCGGAGCTGGGGCAGCGTTCCAGCGGCAGCGGTCCGACTACGGAGCTGTGGTGTTCCGACAGCAGCGGCGACCTGGCCTCGGAGCTGGGGTAGCGGCAGCGGCCACCCGGCCTCGGAGCTGGGGCAGCGGCAGCGGAAGCGGCCACCCGGCCTTGGAGCTGGGGCAGCGGCAGCGGCAGCGGCCACCCTGCCTCGGAGCTGGGGCAGCGGCAGCGGCAGCGGCCACCCGGCCTCGGAGCTGGGGCAGCGGCAGCGGCAGCGGTCACCCGGCCCTGGAGCTGGGGCAGCGGCAGCGGCCACCCGGCCTTGGAGCTGGGGCAGCGGCAGCGGCCACCCGGCCTCGGAGCTGGGGCAGCGGCAGTGGTCACCCGGCCTCGGAGCTGGGGCAGCGGCAGCGGCAGCGGTCACCCGGCCTCGGAGCTGGGGCAGCGGCAGCGGCAGCGGTCACCCGGCCTCGGAGCTGGGGCAGCGGCAGCGGCAGCGGTCACCCGGCCTCGGAGCTGGGGCAGCGGCAGCGGCAGCGGTCACCCGGCCTCGGAGCTGGGGCAGCGGCAGCGGCGACCCGGCCTTGGAGCTGGGGCAGCGGCAGCGGCCACCCGGCCTCGGAGCTGGGGCAGTGTTCCGGCGGCAGCGGCCACCCGACCCGACCGCGGGCCCAGTGGACGACATCGTCGGGAACTCGCAGGTCACAGGTTGGTGACCTGTTCTCCGGAGCTCCCGCAACAACAGCTGTGGCCGCTGGACTGGAGGTCCGCAGCTTCGGCAGCTTCGACCACCCCTGGCCGCGGAGTTGAACCGGCTCGTTCGCGGAGCTCGGATTCAGCCGCGGGACTGACATTACTTACCATCGCCCGGCGGGGTCAAAACATCTGAAGCCTGGATCGCCTCGGCGCAGAGGGAGAATGAGAAGGGATGAGACAAAGGCTTAAGACGTTTGCCTTCCATCACAGTGAGGAGGTGCCTGGTGAACTCACTGTGGTGGATGTTAATTTGTGCTTATTGTGTGTTTTTCTCATTTTGTACTATATGTAGGACTGCAAGGCAACAAAGTTTCGTTCGGACCGCAAGGTCTGAATGACAATAAAGGCTACTTTGACTTTTGACTTTATAGATCTGCATTTTCTCTGTTGCTGTAAAACTATATTCTGCACCCTATTTATGTTCCTTGTATTTCTGATCCATTGTACGCATGTTGCCTTGATAACATAAAAAACAATGATTTTTACCTGTACACGTTACAAAATAAAGCAATACCAATATGGAAGTGTGACTAAACGATGCAGTGATGGAATAAATATAGAGGCCTAGCCTACAGTAAAAATCAATAACCAATCCTAAAAACTGTGCCACGGCTGTGGTGTTGAAGTATATATGAACACATATGAAGGGCAAACAACTTGAATGGGTTAACAGATAATTAACATTGTGTTGCATCAATCAAGGTTTATGAAGCGTCATTTGTCCAGGATTGCAGTGTGATCCTCAAGATTAATACATATTACATTAGAAGCATTTTCAGAAATTGGGATCCATTTCAGCTGCTTTTGTAGCCTTCAGGATCTCACTTATCACTCAGCTGCCTGGAGGGCAGCCTCAGGCAAGATAAATAAACGCATGAAGAAAATCACATTTTAGAAACAGTAGATGTCGTAGACTAAAAATCCAGAGAGGAAGGTCAGCATACCAAATTGCATCCCACTTTTATTGTCAAATCTCATGGGATATCGGCTGCTAAAATTCACTGCAGGTAGATCAGCAGGTTGGAATAGTCCGAGTGGTTGGAATCGTTCTCTGTGCAACAGCAGCTGATGTAGACTCCTCAAACTCAAATGGTAGGATCAACAGCATTGGCCTATGTTATAGTGAGATGTTTGCCACTGGTTTTTGAAATACTATTTAACATGGTTAAAACGTTGTCCCTCAGGTTCCTATTAAATCTTGCCCTGTTTATCTTAGAAACATAGGAAATAGGTGCAGGAGTAGGCTATTCGGCCCTTCGAGCCTGCACCGCCATTCAATATGATCATGGCTGATCATCCAACTCTGTATCCCATACCTGCCTTCTCTCCATACCCCCTGATCCCTCTAGCCACAAGGGCCACATCAAACTCCCTCTTAAATATAGCCAATGAACTGGCCTCAACTACCTTCTGTGGCAGAGAGTTCCAGAGATTCACCACTCTGCGTGAAAAATGTTTTTCTCATCTCGGTTCTAAAGGATTTCCCCTCTATTCTTAAGCTGTGACCCCTTGTCCTGGACTTCCCCAACACCGGGAACAATCTTCCTGCATCTAGCCTGTCCAATCCCTTAAGAATTTTGTAAGTTTCTATAAGATCCCCCCTCAATCTCCTAAATTCTAGCGAGTACAATCCGAATCTATCCAGTCTTTCTTCATAAGAAAGTCCTGACGTCCCAGGAATCAGTCTGGTGAACCTTCTCTGCACTCCCTCTTTGGCAATAATGTCCTTCCTCAGATTTGGAGACCAAAACTGTACGCAATACTCCAGGTGTGGTCTCACCAAGACCCTGTACAACTGCAGCAGAACCTCCCTGCTCCTGTACTCAAATCCTTTTGCTATGAATGCCAACATACCATTCGCTTTCTTTACTGCCTGCTGCACCTGCATGCCTACTTTCAATGACTGGTGTACCATGACACCCAGGTCTCGTTGCATCTCCCCTTTTCCTAATCGGCCACCATTTAGATAATAGTCAGCTTTCGTGTTTTTGCCACCAAAGTGGATAACCTCACATTTATCCACATTATACTGCATCTGCCATGCATTTGCCCACTCACCCAGCCTATCCAAGTCACCTTGCAGCCTCCTAGCATCCTCCTCACAGCTAACACTGCCCCCCAGCTTCGTGTCATCCGCAAACTTGGAGATGTTGCATTCAATTCCCTCATCCAAATCATTAATATATATTGTAAATAGCTGGGGTCCCAGCACTGAGCCTTGCGGTACCCCACTAGTCACTGCCTGCCATTGTGAAAAGGACCGGTTTACTCCTACTCTTTGTTTCCTGTTTGCCAGCCAGTTCTCTATCCACATCAATACTGAACCCCCAATACCGTGTGCTTTAAGTTTGTATACTAATCTCTTATGTGGGACCTTGTCGAAAGCCTTCTGAAAGTCCAGATATAACACATCCACTGGTTCTCCCCTATCCACTCTACTAGTTACATCCTCGAAAAATTCTATAAGATTCGTCAGACATGATTTACCTTTCGCAAATCCATGCTGACTTTGTCCAATGATTTCACCACTTTCCAAATGTGCTGCTATCCCATCTTTAATAACTGACTCTAGCAGTTTCCCCACTACCGATGTTAGACTAACTGGTCTGTAATTCCCCGTTTTCTCTCTTCCTCCCTTTTTAAAAAGTGGAGTTACACAAGCTACCCTCCAATCCTCAGGAACTACTCCAGAATCTAAAGAGTTTTGAAAAATTATCTTAAACCTATATTATCCGGTTCTTGTTTCCCCTAGCGTGGGTAAACGACTTTGTGCATTCACCATATTTATTCCCCTCATGAGATTTTATACACCTCTATAAGATCATCCCTCAGCCTCCTGTGCTTCAAGGAATAAAGTCCTAGCCTGCCCAACCTTTCACTATAGCTCAGGCCCGCAAGTCCGGGTAACATCCTTGTAAATCTTCTCTGCACTCTCTCCAGCCTAATGACTTATTTCCCAGAGCAATGTGACCCAAACTGAACACAATATTCCAAAAGCGGCCTCATCAACACATTGGTGAGAGAGTGGCTAGGGCATCCTAGTTGGCATGAGGAAATAGGGAAGGGCCTGTTTCTGTGCTGTCTGATACTATGATGACCAGCTGATCAAGATCCTGCTGTAATTTATGATAACTATGTACACAATACAATACACAATACAATTTATTTGTCACTTGAACCTCATAGAGGCTCAAATGAAATGTTGTTTCTCATAGAAAATAAGATGAAAACTATGAAAACAAACATTCAATAAAGTTATTGAGGGATACCACCTACTTTTTAATGTCATCTGCAAGGAAGAAGGTAAAAGATATTCACCTTCCATCACAGTGAGGAGTGCGAAGTCACTGAAAGCAAGATGGATGCTGCCTGCGCTGGTGGGGACACGGAGGGATTGCTGTGAGTGCGGTAGTCTCGGTGTCTTGGTGTTTGCAGGGACATTATGCCACGGTGCGAGTGCAGACGGCTTTCTGACTGTTCAGGCGGACAGGGACTGCAGAGAGAACGACAAGCGGTATTTGCAACTCTGGCCATATCACGGTGAAGAGCGGTTGTGTGGCCCGGACATTGGACTGATGGCTGTGGGTCTCCGCTTCTGCTGTGTGCTTAGGAATTCCTATAAAAGCTGCTGTGGTGGCTGTTTATGGTTAATTTCTATGTAATATTGTGTCTTGTTGCTTTTCTTGGTGTGACTGTCTGGTAAATCAAATTTCATTGTACCTTAGGGTACACATGACCACAAAGGACTATTGAACTATTGAATCTTACTAATCATGACTTATACATTCTCATCCAGATCTTTAATACAAGCTAAAACAGTTCAGAAAATAAGATGAAAACTATGAAAACAAACATTCAATAAAGTTATTGAGGGATACAAAACAGAATCAGGCACTACTGTCCATCATTAATGCTGACCACCAAGTGCCCATATTTAATACTAATCTTAGTCTAATTTGGCCTGTCCCACTTACGCGACTTTTTCGGCGACTGCTGGCACCCGTCCTAGGTCGTTGCAGGTCACCGAAAAATTTCAACAAGACGCTACGACTCTTTGGGCAACTGAGATGACTACTCACGACCATACAGGCGACACCCTGGCGATATGTCGCGGGGTGAAGCCTGCATGGTCATGAGTAGTCGCCCAAAGAGTCATACCTTGTTCTGGTCGCCGCTGGTTTTCGACATGTTGAACATTTTCGGCGACCTGCTGCGACTATGACGGGTGCCGGCAAGTCGCCGAAAAATCGCGTAAGTGGGACAGGCCCATAACCCATTTTACTCTGCGCAATTAATAAACTATTTTATAATTCTCAATATTTTGTTGAGAAATAATGATTTTAGAGGAAATGAGATCTATCCTGAAATCGTGAATGGAAGTTAAGAAAAAAAAACTTTGAAAATTGTAGAGAAAAGTTAATAGGTCCATGGACTGGGGGAACATGAAAATCCAGCAAAGACTGACCGAGGCTCTAGTAGAGGGGAGAAAGTGGAAAAAATATAAAAATACATTGTAGGTGCTTCTGCAGGCATTCAATGGGATAGATGGCAGCAAATGTTAATATTGCTTCCTGAGAAGCCGTGCTATTTATAATGGCAGAAATATTTTGTATCACTTAGAAGTCCAACACATAAGCCCAAAATAATAGATAACCAAAGGGGAAAAAAGAGTGAAAAACTTTAAATGATGTATAAAATTAGAGAAAAAATACTACACGGAAAAATCCGACAGATCTCTTGACCTGTTGCTACGACTGAGTTAAAAAAGAGGAGGATATGGAAGCACAGGGTACTTCTAAAATTCCCCAGATTCTGGGAAGGACCCAGGAAATTGCACAACACCAAATAAAACACACCTCCGTACCAGAAAAGAGGGAAAGGAGGGAAAAGGAAAACAGAGAGCCACCGCTGGACAGTTGGACAGTAATTGCCTGGCGTTCGCAACTCTAGGAATTGTCAACAAAGCATCTGGAAAATTATAAGATCAACACTATTTAATGAAAGGTAAATCATGTTTCAGAAGATAGACACAAAATGCTGGAGTAACTCAGTGGGACAGGCAGCATCTCTGGAGAGAAGGATTAGGTGACGTTTTAGATCAAGACCCTTCTTCAGACTAGTCAGGGAAAAGGGAAACGAGAGAGACAGACAGTGATGTTATCGATGCTGAACATAGATTTTCCCTGGAGATATTTAAATTCCCTGCTGCCATGGTGAAATGCAAATTCACTTCTCCAGATCATTGTCGAAGTGTCTTGAGCCCAATCCATTTATTTAACCTCAATGCCACTATGAACATACAATGAGGTATGCTGCATTTCAAACGTACATCGCACATGCTATTAATCCTTTGAGCCCTAACTTTGTTTGAACAACCAAAGGATGAGGACTACCATGCCCAATTTAATTATCCCCAGATGGCTGAGCAACATCTTTGAAATGAAGCAGAAAGCTTGGAAGTTTTAACAATAATCATTGCCTGACAGTTCTTTCCAAAGGCCTTACATTACATTCATGAACCATCTCAATTTTCCAAAAGCCTTAATTAAGTACATGTATCCTGAGGGTTTCTGCTGGAACTTGAAAATGTTAAGGTTAACTGATGTAATAAGATTGGAACACCTTAATCACCTTCCCCATGGTATAAGACTGAACTTTATGGTTGAAGGCTGACATTTACAGAAGAAAAACACATAAACTTGTCAGTCCCAAGATCATGGTAAATGTTAAATTCAATATTACAGCATCTGCTTCGTTCAGCTTAAGTTGAGAGATCTGCCGTGGAATGCTTCAAAAAAAAATCAGCCTTCACTGAGAAGTGATTTGCAATTGAGTTCTGATTGAATTCTATCCTCCATCTAATGGTTGTTAAGGTGATCCAAATTAAACGCATCTGAGGCTCTCAACACAGTGTAGTTTCTAGCCGATGGGTATCCCCCCCCAGAGGGAGAAAGGATTATTAATGTGAAGACTGATGAGTAAAGAACCGACGGCCTTCATTTTCACATCCCCTGCCAGTTTCAAAAACTCCTCCGATCAGGCACAGCAAAGACTGCCAACAGAACAAAGGTTTCTTCAATTTGCCCCAGAAACAATATTCAAATTGCATCCTGGACCAAACCAGTAAGTTTCGTCCACATTATGTTGCACCTCTACTGTACAGCCCTAAATGATCGTTTTCCTCACTCAACCCACAAGAGTGCGGGTGGTAGGTTAATTCACAACTAAATTGCCCCTCGTGCAATACAATACAATAATACAATACAATACCATTTATTTGTCATTTGAACCTCACATGAGGTTCAAAAGAAATTTGGTTTCTGCAATCATACAAGAAAAGAACCAAAACACACACCAACACAATTTACACAAACATCCATCACAGTGAATCTCCTCCTCACTGTGATGGAAGGCAAAGTCTTGTCTCTCCCCTGCTCTCCATTCTTTTCCCGATGTCAGGTGAGTAGAAGAATCTGGGGGAAGTTGATGGGAATGTGAAGATAATTAAATGGGTTCAGTGAATGATTAATATAAATGGGTGCCTGATGGTTGGCATGGAAGGTGGACAAAAGAGCCAGGTCCCTATGGGAAATAAAAGTTGTAAATTGGGTGGTAGAGTGCTGCATGTAATAGTGTCGCTGCCCTACAGCATGAGAAATTCTGGTTCAATCCTGACCTTGATTGCTGTCTGTGTGGAGTTTGCATGTTCTCCCAGAGCCACCCCCACCCGCTTGCTGCTCCAGTTTTACTCCCGCATCCCTAACACGTGCAGGTTGGCAAGTTAATAGACCACTGAAAATTTCACTGGTGTGTAAGTGAGTGGTAGAATCTGGGGTGAGTTGATGATAATCTGGAGAGAATATAATATGGAATTAATATAGGATTCATGGAAATTGATGGTTCCTTGTCAGCGCGGAGTCAGTGGGCTGAGGGACTATTTCCATACTACATCTCCCCATGACTCCGTAACTCAAGCTTATGGACAAATCAGTGCTGTGGTGTCAAGACGATTCGGAACTGTGTTGACAAACTGTTGAAAAGTGCTTTACATGGCATCCTTAAAAAATGGTTCCCGCAAATTAACCTTTCCTATAGGTTATTAGCCAAACGAGAGTGGATGGGCATGTGTGAGTGGCACAGAGAAGGAGAGAGAGAGTGGGTATGGGAGTAGGGGGATTATCCTGCTGGCAGCCTAGGTGGACTTGATGAGCTAAATGGCTTTCTTTTATGTTGCTGTAAGTCCAAGAAATAACGTGAAATCTATTCATGCAAAGTAAGGCTCCCACTAAGACAAAGCTGCAGGTTTGGAGTGCATATTAAATTCAGACCACGTCTCTGCTCTATTTTCTTGGCTAATTTCATTCTCCTTTGTTCCTTTTGTTAGGTTCACCAGCTAGTTGTTGAACACAGAAGCTATCAATTTCCTTGGTATGGATTTCCTTGAGAAGTATGGATGGAAAAGTCTGCACTAAAAGGGTATCTTAATTATCTCACTTGTGTCCATTTCTGGGTTGGGACCAGGATTAATACTTGTAAACTACATGTTGAATATGAACCATGAAGATCCTAAAAATATATTTTAATGAATTTTCACTCAGCGACGGTTTAGCTCCTTGCTACATTGATTAGTCAAATATTGCAGCAAAGAAGCATAATGCCATGGAATAAATCACAATTACCCAGTGGAGAGAGGAAACTTATTAATGCACTGAAGAAATTGACTGTATGTTTCTGTGCAGTCTGGGCTTAGCAACCTTTATCAACTGTCTAGGCTTCTCCTGAAATGGATGCCCTCTATACCTATAGCTCAAGAGATAACCACTTCACCGTTCCACTCCGTTTATTCCACCACTCCGTCAGTCTCTGTGGAACTAGTATATGTTATCTGCAGGGTACACAAAAATGCTGGAGAAACTCAGCAGGTGCAGCAGTATCTATGGAGCGAAGGAAATAGGCAACGTTTCGGGCCGAAACCTCTAGCTCTTGCCGTTAACTTTTAATCTCATTGAGTCCATCATCGCGAAGATAGGTATATTGATGCACTGCCTGTGAATTTTTGACCATGTATCAGGACAAACGTTCTCTATAGCACCCTGCCTTGCTGAGTTGAACTATAACCCGACAACATTTAGTGCAAGGCAAAGACAGTAAAATCCGATCAAAGATAGCCCGAGGACTATCAACACAAACTCCTTAAAAAATATTTTAAACCAACCCAATTCCACAAAAACTATTATGAATATAAACGCTAAATATAAGGTGACATAGCATGTCACATGAAATTACCGTAAGTGGAAATAACTACCAACAGTCATGATCAAATAGGACCTCGGTATTTTATCTCACACAGCTTCTGCTTTCAACTGCAATCCCCATCTCTATCTACATGTGACCAATTATTTTAGTAGCTCATTTACAATCTACCCTTGTATTCAAGATGACTTTTGATAGAACTCACCTGGCATCCGTTCAGTATGTTCCACATCACCTCCCAAGTGGTCCCTGCTCTTTCTGAGCCCTTCCTATTCATTATCCAAAAACCAGGCTCATGACCATTTGTTTGGCACAACTCTCCCTTTTGATTACATCCACTTTATTCTATTTGATAAAGGAATGTTTGATGTGTCACTTCCTCATAACCTTCCACTCCTGCTTTTTTTGAATATTTATCCATCTCCACCATAAATATATATAATGATTTGGCCTCCAATGCCATGGGGACAGAGATTCACCGTACACTTACAGAATAAATTTCTATGCACCTCAATTTTAAAATGATCAGCTCCTGATTCTGTAGCTCTTTGTCCCCACTTTTGTTATTCTTAAAGATAAGCGGAGTCAGGGGATATGGGGAAAAAGGCAGGAACGGGGTAATGATTGTGGATCACATTGAATGGCGGTGCTGGCTCGAAGGGCCCAATGGCCTACTCCTGCACCTATTGTCTATTGTCTATTGTGTCAAAATTAAACCTGTCAAGTTCCCATAGGATCTTACATGTTTGAAGCTCAACCCTCATTCTTCAAAACTTGAAGCAAAACAAACCTAAACGTTCTCAGCTCTCTTGATATGAAAACCCTCTCACCACAGGAACTGGCCTGCTGTATCTCCTTTGAACTGTCAACATCAATTGATTGATGTCAATGATTCAAGTTCAAGAGTGCAAGAGAGTTTATTGTCATGTGTCCCAGATAGGACAATGAAATTCTTGCTTGGCTTCAGCACAACAGAATATTATAGGCATGAATACAGAACAGATCAGTGTGTCCATATACCATTAAATATATATATACACACGCATACATAGGCATATGAAGTGCAATAGGCTATTAAAGTTCAGATTCTTGTTTGAGTTGAGTTTGATAGTCTGCTGGCTGTGGGGAAGTAGCTGTTCCTGAACCTGGATGTTGCAGATTTCAAGATCCTGTACCTTCTACCTGAAGGTAGTGGAGAGGTGAGTCTGTGGCCAGGATGGTGTGGGTCCTTGATGATGCTGCCAGCCTTTTTGAGGCAGCGACAATGGTAGGGAGGTCAGAGCCGATGATGGACTGGGCAGTGTTTACAACTTTTTGCAATCTTTTCCGCTCCTGGGCGCACAAGTTGCCGAACCAAGCCACGATGCAACCGGTCAGCACTCGCTCTACTGTGCACCTGTAAAAGATCAAGAGAGTCCTCCTCGACATACCGACTCTCCGTAATCTTCGCAGGAAGTAAAGGCGCTGATGTGCTTTCTTTATAATTGCATCAGTGTTCTGGGACCAGGAGAGATCTTCGGAAATGTGCACGCCCAGGAATTTGAAGCTCTCGACCCTTTCCACCATCGACCCGTTGATATAACCGGGACTGTGGGTCCTCATCCAACCCCTTCCGAAGTCCACAATCAGTTCCTTGGTTTTGCTGGTGTTGAGAGCCAGGTTATTGTGCTGGCACCATTTGGTCAGTCGGTCGATCTCACTTCTATACTCTGACTCGTCTCCATCAGTGATACGTCCCACAACAGTGGTGTCATCAGCGAACTTGATGATGGAGTTTGCACTATGACCGGCTACGCAGTCATGAGTATAGAGTGAGTACAAATGGAACTGGCAGAGTTTGGCAATTCTGTGGACATGTAGGATTGATGCATTACTAATTGATGCACTGTGCACTAATAATACTTAAAGTACCTGCTCTGGACTCCAGCAGCAATTGGGATAGAGCCCTTGGTACTTTTGATCATTTGGGCTCGTTTTAATCATGTATGAGGGTTAAAGAGGACTTTTCAAGAGTATTTATTTCTCTCTTTGTGGCCTTTGAATAAAAAAAACATTGTTACCCAGCATATTGCATGGTTGTCCATTGGGTTTGATGTTAGGGGTGTGGAAGTGCTGAGAAGAACAGTTGCGTACCGCAGACCTGTTGCACCCGTTTAATCTATTTCTACCTGCCAACTGTCAATGCTTAAATGGACCTCTTCATCCATTCTTCCAATCCATGGTAAGACAAAGGCCGGAATGTTTAACGTGAATAGGAGGTACATTTGCTGCCAAGTTTCATTGAACCTGGATCTCCAAATCAATGTACATTTACTGTAGAAACAGAAGGCATTGCAAAATGGATGACTTGAAAACAATGGCAGCAGCACAGCGATTTCCTGTTGTTGGAATAATGGACCAATTTAAAAGAATATCATTCTCCTTTGAACATAGAACAAAACTAATATATTCAAGAGGAATTTTCAGGAAGTTAAAATGATCAAATTCTGCCTTAGTTTTGCTGTTCAAAAGGTAACAAATCAGTCCATTTTCATTATCTTACAGGTTCAATAGTGTGTCTAATTATCTCCAATGCAATTAAACAACTTGTGTAAAACCCATTTGAAGTTGTCTGATTGTCCCCTGTGTGTGATTCTTTGAATTAAAACAAAGAGAGGTCAAAGCCTTTACAATGGTTGAACATTACAGTGTACATCCTAATACATGAAATGATTGGAACCCTAATGTGGGAACAGACTATTCCAAGCTAATGACTAGCCTCCGCATTACCAGTGTTGCTGATCTAAAGCATTTGGCTGTCCTTTATTCTGCTCCTCTTCAGCAGTCGATCTAACATCGTTTTAAACATTTATGCCTTCTGTTTTCCAATCACCAGCACCTACAATATTTTCCACAGTCCCAGCAACCCTGGATCAAATTAGTTTGTAGTAATCTATTATCTAAATTTAAAATATATTTGGAAATTGCAATTATCTGCATTTACCACTGACACCATGTACAGCAGGATCTTGGGGCTCAAGTCATAGCTCCTTAATGTGGCAACACAAGTAGATAGGCAAACAGCAAAGAAGGCAAACAGCAAACTTGCCTTCATTGACCAGGACAGCACAGTGGCGCAGCGGTAGAGTTGCTGCCTTGCAGCGCCAGAGACCCGGGTTCGATCCTGACTACAGATGCTGTCTGCACAGTACTTTTGTCCGTTCTCACTGTGACTGCATGGGTTTTTTCCGGGTGCTTTGGTTTCCTCCCACATTTCAAAAATGTGCAGGTGTGTAGGTTAATTGACATCTGTAAATTGTCCCTAGTGTGCAGGATAGAATTAGTGTGCGGGTGATTGCTGCTCGGCGCTGACTCGATGGGCCAAAGGATCTGTTTCCACACTGCATCTCTAAATTAAACTGAAACTAATACTGAATACACAGTAAAAGTCAGAAAGTCATCTTACTGCTTTATGAAACTTTTCTCAGGCCACTTTGGAGTATTGTGCTCAATTCTGGTCACCTCATTACTGGGATAAAGTGGAGGCTTTGGAGAGGGTGCAGGGTCACCAGAGTGTTATATGTATTAGATGGTAATAGCTACAGAAAGTTTTCATTGGATCGTCAGAGACTGAGGAACGATTTGATAGAACTATATAATATAAGAAGCATGGATAGGGTGTAGAGTCAGAGTCTTTTTCCCAATGGAAATGTCGAGTACTAGAGGCTCAGATTTAAGGTGAGAGGGGGAAAGTTTAAAGGTGATGTGTAGGGCAAGCATATTTACACAGAGAGTGGTACGTGCTTGGAACGTATGGCCAGGGGAAGTGGTGGAAGCAGATATGGCAGTAGACAACAGTATAAGATAGGGCAGTGTAAGTGAATTCTCAGCAGTTTGTAAATCTGAACTGCTGATGAATAACTGACCTGTCTCTGAATATTAATTTGTCAATTGTGTGCTTCTGCTCCTTCAGATTTTAGGTATTGAGCGTTTTGTTTAAAAAGTAAAATTGCTATTTTCTCAACTTCTTACCCAGTCTTTACTCACTCAGTCCCATTTTCCAGTGCCTTGTTTATTTTATATATGATTTCACAGTTCATTAGATGTTCTTATTGGCTTGCTAGTTTTCAGCGTTACAAGATTAAATTGGAATGGCTAGGTCAGGTCAGGTTGGAGATTGTTATTTATTCAAACCTGTTCCCTAGCCACCCCTAACACGTCTATGCACAGCAAATGCAGGTCTAGAAGTAGAACGGGAGGTACCATGATGATGCAACTAGTAGAGCCGCTGCCTCATAGCTCCAGCGAATCCTTATTCAATCCTGACCTCAGGTATGGTCTGTGCGGAGTTTGTACGTTTTCCCTGTGATTGTGTGGGTTTCCTCTGGGTGCTCTGGTTTCCTCCCACATCCTAAAGGTCTACATTTTTTTGAGTTTATTTTATTTTAGAGATACAGCATTAAAACAGGCCCACCTAGTCCACCCCTACCAGCGATCATCCATACACTAGTTCCACCCTACACATTAAGGACAATTTACAGAAGCCAATTAACCTACAAAACCTGCACGTCTTTCGGATGTGGGAGGAAACGGGTTGCAGCTGGAGAGTTCGCACAGGGTCACAGGGAGAACGTGCAAGCTCCGTACGGACAGCACCCGTAGTCAGGATTGAACCCAGGTCTCTGGCACTGTAAAGCAGCAACTCTACCACTGTGCCGCAACAGTTGGGCGTTAATTTCCCCTGATGTGGAGCTGATTGATAGGGAATCACAGGGAAAATGTACAAACTCCACACAGACCATGCCTGAGGTCAGGATTGAATAAGGATTCGCTGGAGCTATGAGGCAGCGGCTCTACTAATTGGCAGTTGGTGGGTGTATGGGGGGAATAAATGAAGTTGTGTCAGGAGATGGTTTATGGGACTGTTTCCATGGTGCAGGTTACTATGGGAATGGGCGTCAGTTGATCTCCTCCCAGGTTGGTAATTTAACTATATTAATGGGGTCTCCTTTTAGGATTTAATGATCGCTGCAAGATTTAGAAGGATGGAGAGGTCAAGTCTTTATCATACTGCTTGGTTGAGGTTTTCTTCTCCAGCCTCCAATGTTGTCCTCCCCACAGCAGGCAAATCCTCACCTATCACCCCAACAGTCTCTGCATCTGCTACATCATTATCCAACATTTCCGTCTTCAATATAATCCCACCTCCAGTCACATCTTCTCATCCTCACTCTTATCCGCCTTTTGTAGAAACCACATCTTCCACAACGCCTTGGGTCGCTCATCCATTCTCACCTCACCCACCGCCTCCCATGGTATTTTCTCCTGCATCTGCAAGAGATGGAACACCTGACCCTACACCTCCTCTCCCACTTTCATCCAGGGACCCCAGCAGCGGGGTGAGAAGGAGTGGAAACACTTTTAAGAAGCCAGACAACTTATAATAAGCCAGAGATACACAGCTGTGAGGTTTGGCGGACATTTAACATTGCCGGTCGGTTCTCCTTGGTTCTGAAAAGTTGTGCTTACCTTTTTTTACCCCCAATGAGCCAATGTAAATGCCCGGACAGCAAAGGCAATTAACTAAAACTACCTATGACTAGCTCAACTACCTATAACTACATGGCGACCCCACTACAATTGCACCTACGACTACAAAAGTATTGATTTTCTCCATGGCGACTAATTTTTGGTCGCAGAAAAATTTTCAACATGTTGAAAAATTTGTGGCGACCATACTAATTCCCCAGAATGTGGGAACTCCTCGCGACCATGAAGGAGACTCACCAGAGACCACCAGCGAACATGTGGCGACCATGTCACGATCATGTGGCGAGCGCAGAGTCTCCTGCACTCGCCTAAAAAGTCGCCTAAGTGGGACAGGCTCTTTAGGCCTACCGAGCCTGCACCAACTTGCAACCAAGGACGCGCTGTGTGGGTAATGGCTACTCTGGCAATCATTTAGATTTCTTCCTGTATGTGTGTGCTGGAATTCACAGTGAATTGATGGTCAAATGACAGTTTATAGGTTGCAGTAAAAATAAGAAGCGGGAAAGAGACTGAATAGTGTTTTTCTGTACTGTAATAAATAAGTACATTATTTTGCTATAATTCAATTTCTATAACAAGTTGTTCCTGTTGAAAATTCATATAAACCATTCTCAGTGCATTTCCTTTAGTTGTTGTCTTTGCGATTTCTGCAGACGGGACAAGCCGGGACAATTTTTCAAATATTTGCTGAATGCCATAGATATTAATAACAATACAATTCGGCATGAGGAGAAGTAAGGCAGACTACACGCACCATACTAACTGTTTAGCCAAAGTAGGATATGCCCTGTTCACTTTGCAGTGGTGTGTTGGAGAGGGACTGATTACCCTCCAAATATGCTGCCTCACTGGTTTTATGATTTCTGTGTTAGAATTGCAGAAACTCGTTTCAATTTATTCTGCAGTTATTAAATTTATTCTGCCTCAGTCCTAAGTGAAATGAGTTCCGGCTGACTCGATCCAAAGCACATAAAATAAAATGAAATTGTGCTCAATAAAAGTTTCGAAAATGGTTTATCTGGATATTTAATTGCAACAAGAAACTTTGTCAATTGCATTCATTATTCATAACTGCCACCATTTTCAATGATGTAGGGGTTTTTTTAAATGGTTCCTTCTGGATAACATAACCACCTGTGTTGAATCTGGTTTAGAGGAACAGATCCACCAACCTCACTAAGTATTAGAGGAACGTCAGGATAAATTGGCCACTCCAAAAGCTAAACCCTGGATGTGGACGAGAAGAGATAAACAGAAGAGCGGTACGGTGGCGCAGCGGTAGAGTTGCAGCGTTCGCAGCGCCAGAGACCCGGGGTTCAATCCCAACTATGGGTGCTGTCTGTACTGGGTTTGTACGTTCTCCCCGTGACCGTGTGGGTTTTCTTCGAGATCTTTGGTTTCCTCCCACACTCCAAAGACATGTAGGTTAATTGGCTTGGTACAAGGGCAAATTGTCCCTAGTGTGCGTAGGGTAGTGTTAATGTGTGGAGATTGCTGTGTATAGGATAGGGGCCGTGGAGCGTTTTTGAAAGTGGGGGGGGGGGGGGCCTGAGCAATCACTGATTACTGGCCTTGGGGGTACCCAGCAAGGGAGTGGAGTGACTGAGGGGGGGGGGTGTGGGAGGGGGGTGCGCTCCCCCCCGTCCCACGGTAGGGACTTTTTGAAATTTGATGTATTAAAATCATGTTTTAGTGCATTGTATGATTTCAATGTTTGAAGTATTTTTAAGATAATGGAGGGTCTACATGACAGATGGGAGCAGGTGATTATTATTATTGTTATTGCTCGACCTCCAAAAACGGGGGATAATAATACAGGCCATCCTCCACCCCAAAAAGTGGGGGGATATATCCCCCATCCCCCATCACCCCCCCCAGATCAACGCCAGTGCCTTCCACGGTACAGAATATTTGACAAAAAAACTTTAAAATGTGTTATAATTTCAAGTGCTATTTTTTTTGTTTGTAGTTGGAAAAAGGAACAGGAAATAATCCTCACATTTCTTGAGCTGCAGCCCCCCCAGTCCCATGTTGGATACTGTTAATGTGCAGGGATTGCTGGTTGGCATGGACTCGGTGGGACGAAGGGCCTGTTTCCACTCTGTATCTCTAAACTAAACTAAACTAAACTAAACTAAACTAAACTAAACTAAACTAAAGATTACTTTTTACACCTGAAGTTCAATAACGCATGTGATATCTAAACATTAGTTGAGGCATTTTGTAGATTTACCTGGTTAGAAGGAATGCAGATGCTGGTTTACATTGAAGAGCGACACAAAATGCTGGGGTAACTCAACGGGTCAGGCAGCATCTCTGGCAAAAAGGAACAGGTGACATTTTGAGTCGAAACCCTTCACTAGACTGGCTGCAGAATTCCTGTTGGAGAGAGAACTTCTTGAAAGTCGGCATACCTTGAGGAGATTTCACAGTGGAACAGACAAAATGTGCAGGAAAAAACTGCAGATGCTGACTTACACCAAAGATAGCCACAAAATGCTGGAGTAGCTCAGCAGTTAGGCAGCATCTCTGGAGAAAAGGAATAGGTGACGTTTTGGGTTGCGATTCTTCATCAGACTGAGGCCATTAGTAGTGCCAACTCTGTGCCAACTGCAAACACAGACAATTTAGACTGGGAGTCTGGGGGAGGAAAACTAGAGGTATGGGAAGGTACAGAACAAAGCAGAACTTGCATCAATGACTCAGGAAAGGTGGAGCCCACAATGGTCCATTGTTGGCTGGGGATTAGACAATGAAGGAATGCAAACGATGAAATTAACAAGAGTGGGGGAGGGACAGAGAGAGAGGGAATGCAAGTTACTTGAAGTTAGAGAAATCTTTTCAAATGTAAAAATTGTAGATTTAGCTGCTGGGTACTGAGACCCTCTCCCAATGGAACAAGGTCGATGGAGAAATTCATCCACAATCACAGCAGCAGACCACATTATTGTGTTGAATTTTGTTCAGGCAATCTACAGTATTTTGCTATCTTCTGTCATTGTATTTAGTGAAAAAGATCCCCTGATTTTATTGGAGCATTTTCAGTAACAATTTCTATTTCTTTTGTGTGTTAGAGACATATGACAAAAAAAATTTACAATGGTTTTGAAAATCTATTACACAGTGTAAAGTTTATGTGAGGGAATTTTAGCAATTTGTGTGAGTCACTAAATCCATCAAATGCATAAAGATAACTAGATGTGCAGTACCATCCAAAATTGTTCAATGCACATCTAAGACAATACATGCTAATAACATTTCTGTGCATGTGTGGCATATAAATGGTACTGGCAGCATAAGCAGAAAACAGGTAAGGACAGTTTCAGTAAAGGGTTGCACAGTGGCACAGTGTTAGAATTGTTGCTTTACAGCTCCTGAGACACAGGTTTGACCCTGACTACGGGTGGTGTCTGCATAGAGTTTGCACGTTCTCCTTGTAACTGCGTGGGTTTTCTCCGGGTGCTCCGGTTTCCTCCCATATTTCAAAGACGTACAGGTTTGTAGGTGAATTGGATTTTGTAAACTATAAATTGTCCCTAGTGTGTGGGATAAAACTAATGTACTTGGTCTAATGGTTAAAAACTAATGGTTGGTCAGTGCGGCCTCGGTGGGCCGAAGGGCCTGTTTCCACGCTGTATCTCTAAACTAAACTAAACTAAACTAAACTATACTAAACTAAGCCTACCTGAATCCATGTCCAGCATTTATCTAATTACGTCTCACACTCACTGATCCACACTACAATTTCAGGTAACCTGACTTCTCTGCATCAGTCATCTATCTGTAATATTAGTTGAGCTTATATTATTCCTCTTTTTGTCTTTATTTTTGGGGGGTGGAGAACATGTGTAACCGGATCGGCTCATCTTTATGCATCTCGCACAACCTTATGTCTGTGGTCTCACCCTCTAACAGCACTCCTTCACTCATTGACCAGATAATCTTGTTTAGGTTTTATCCCCATGATCATCCCGGTTTGACTCTACCAGAGCCTCCCTCCTCCCCCACCCTCCATGCAGCTGAATGAACTTCTCTTGTCCCTTTCCCACTTCTAATGAAGGGTCTTCAACCTAGAACGTTAACTCTGTTCCTCTTCCCACAGCTGCAGACTGACCTGCTGAGTATTCCCAACATTTACTGGGTTTATCTTTGTTTTAGATTTCCAGCATCTGCAGTATAATTGAATTCCACTAATGTTATTTGAAGATCTTGATCTGAACTACGTTGCAGGCAAGGTCTATCTTAATCAAATGCAGAAAGTTCAATCAAATCATCATGGTCGTAAATTCAGTAAGAGCATTTGTAAAATTGAGAAGAAATCGAATGTTGTGCTTTGCGTATGAACTGGAGAGGTGACTTTTAGACAGGTTCTTTCCTTGTAGCAGATAGCTCATGCAGACCAGAATTATAGCATAGTGGAATCTTTGCCACAGCAAATGAAGAAAGACTCAGTGTGAAGAAGAGTCTCAACCTAAAACATCACTTATTCCTTTTCTCCAGAGATGCTGCTTGACCAACTGAGTTACTCCAAGCAATTGTGCCTACCTTTTATGTAAAAGAAATGGTGAAAATGCTTTACAAATCAGGGAGAAAGTCGCGGCGGCACTTAGAGAAGAGATACTGGAGAGTCGTTTGTGATGAATACACGTTTGAACCTCTACACGTGGTATAGAGCATATTAACTGGTTGCATCATGGCCTGATTCAGCAACTCGAATGCCCAGGAATTATTACAAATAGTGGTAAACACTGACGTTCCATCAAAGGTATGATCTTCCCACCATCGAAGGGATCTATAGGAGGCGCTGCCTCATAAACGCAGACAGCATTGTTAGAGACCCACACCACGCTGGCCATGCTCTCCCTTCACTTCTTCCTCACAGGAAGAAAGTATAGGAGTCTGAAAACAGTGACATACAGGTTCAGGAGCAGCTTCTTCCCAACAACCATCGGTTGAATGCTACACTCCCCACCTAGACATCGAACAATGAACTGTCCTGATTGGACTACGGACTTTGGGCTCTGTTTGGTTTTGCACTATTTTGGGGTTTTTTTATTTATAGAACCTTTTTTTTGTTTGCTTATTATGTTATCTAATGAGGACTGTGTTTACAAACCTGCTGTGCTGCTGCGAGTAAGAATGTCATTGTTCTGTTCTGGTACATATGCCAATTAAATACTCTTGACTCTTGAAGCAATTTGGATAGAGTTCAAAATAAGAAAGGTGCTATCACTGTAATGGGATTATACTATATGCCTCCCAATAGAAAGATACAAAAGCAACAGGGTTGTCATCGTGGGTGGCTTTAACTTTAACCCAATATTGAATGGGACTCTCTCAGTACAAGAGCCTAAGATGTGGAACAAAATGGACCTGGTAGAACACAAAGTGCTGGAGTAACTCAATGCGTCAGGCAGCATCTCTGGAGGACATGGATAGTGATGTTACAGGTTGGGACTCTTCCTCAGACTGATTGTGCTGGAGGAGTGAAAGCTGGAAACTAGGTGGGGGGTGGGACAAAGCCTGGATACAGGTGTGAGAGATATGATTGGCAAATTGGTGAACAAGTACAAGGATGAAAAGGAGACAAAAGGGAGACAAAAGAAGGAGCCTAAAAAGGAGATAAGGAGACAAACGGTTGTTGATAAGAAGAGATGAGGTTAACAGCATTGATGTAAGATGGATCTTGGGGTTTGAGTCCATAGATCCCTGACACTGGAAACACAGGTAGATAGAATGGTAAAGGTGTATGGTATGCTTGCCTTCAATAGTCGGGGTACTGAGTGTAAGAGTCAGGAAGTCATGAGGCAGCTTTATAAAACTTTGCTTATGCTGCAGTTGGAATGTGGCATGCAGTTCCACTGGCTCCATTAGAGAAGAATATGGATGCTTTGGAAGGGGTGCAAAGGAGGTTTACCAAAATGTTGCTTGGATTATGAGATACTAGCTGCACAGAGGAGGTTAGACAAATTTGGATTGTTTTCATCTGGATCTCCGGAAGTTGAGGGGGGATTGGTTAGAAGTATATAAAATGATGAGAGACATAGAAAGGGTAGACAGTTAGAACTTTTTTCCCAGGGTGGAAATGTCACAAAGCAGTGAGCTTAGCTTTAAGGTGAGACGAGCAAAGTTTAATGGAGATATGTGGGGCAAATCCTTTACACAGAGGGTGACGGGTGCCTGGAACGCATTGCCAGGGATGGTGGGGAAGGTTTACATGAGCCATTTAAGAGGCTTTTAGATAGGCACACAGATTTGCAAGGAATATGGATCATGCGCAGGCAGATTAAATTAATTTATCTTGGTATCATATTCAGTACAGACAGTTCTTGTGTTCTGTGTTCTCTGTTCCCTGAGCTGGGAGTACAACTGAAAAAGATAAAACAAATGACAATATTTTTAACTAATGGTATAGGACAGTGATAGGAGATATTGAAGACTGCCCAGAGTACAAAAAGTAAAATTTCAAAAAATAAAATAAAAAATCTTCTGTTCCATTAAATGTGGCTACCACTGATATCAAGTAGGCTGTTCTATGGTTTATTTTATTTTATATAATTATATTTTCCATTAAAAAAAAAGGATAACCTCAACATGCATGTAACTCTATGGGTGAATAAAGACACGTGGAAATAATTCAGGGTTGGAAAAGATGCCCACATTAAGCACAAAGGCAAAGAAAAGTGCATGATAAGAGACAACGTGTAGGCATTTGGAAAGAAGTCAGAACAACAATTAGGAAGTCAAAAAAAAGAAACTAAAGTAATACAATTAAAATTAATAAAATAAATGACATTAAATAGGGAGAAATGTAATAGACATACTAATGAATAAAAGGATAGGCTGGGGATTGGGCCCTCATGGGAGATACAGGCAATGGAGCAGGCAATGAGTTGTGGATGGCAGAACATTGAATCCTTCCTATGCTTTGGCATTTAGCATTGAGGTAGACACTGGGTGACTTGTGAACTTAAAACCGGAAAAGGAGATATATCACATTAACTAATCGGGCAAAAAAAGGGTGAAACTGCTAGTTGCAATAAGTTGCTAATAAAGTGTAACGGAGTCTAGGTACAAAGCTGTAGAGACTTTGCAAAATCCAATGGCTTCTTAGTAAAAGGTGCGGTCACATGGTTGGCAGGTAGCTCATTTGACACTCGTATTTAAGATCACATTCAGGTAATTATACACTAGTCTACTCAACATCACTTGTGGGAACCGCAATGGAAGAGATGACGACCTAACATCAGGCATAATAAGGAACAGTCAACATGCATTTCAAAGGAGAAAATCTCATTTAACCAGCCTTTAATTACTTGAGGTCAACAGAAGTAACTAATTATAATGCAGTTCATGAGGTCATAAAGGATAAGAGTAGAATTAAGCCGTTCAACCCATCAAGTCTACTCCGCCATTCAATGTTGGATGATCTATCTCTCCCTCCTAACCCCATTCTCTTGGCTTCTCCCCCATAACCTCTGAAGCCTGAGTTACAGCTTATCTAGATTTTTCAAAGGGTTTCAATAGGTATCCCATTCAATCAATGTATATTTGAGAATGTGGAGTCTGGGGTTGTAGAAGGCTGGCTGGCTGGCTTCAATTCAGAAAGCCGAGAGTGGGAGATGGGAAGAGGTATTCCACATGGATCAGTGCTCGGACATCTGCTGTTCACAATGCACAGTAAAGATGATTTACAAATTTACCGGTGACACCAAATCGGAGGTGGATGGTTAGTACTGAGGGAGATGGCAACTAACTGCAGGACAACATTAACAAATTGACAGAATGGGTGGATAATTGGTATGCAGCAGATACAAGGGAGATGGTTTATTTTGGTTGAAAGAACATGGAGGTTACTCATGACATGGAAGGTGTGGGTCCAGGTGCGATCTAGGAATACAATATACAGGAATCATAGAATGTAGAACAGTTCAACACAGAAATGGACACTTTGGCCAAAACATTTGTACCAAACATTATACTAAGTTGAACTGATCTCACCCGCTTGTATTATTGTATGTCTAAGTATGGCCTGAGTTTACCTGTCTTATTAATCAGGACTCTTGAATTGAAATAAATACGTTAATCCAACCATCTTTCCTCACTGCCCGGCACACTCCTGCCTGTCCTGTCGACTAAACATGTTGTCCTTGACTTCTGTATTAACTTCCAGTCTCCCACCTGCCTCTCTACCTTATTAGACCCCATCCCCTTGCCAACCTAGTTTAAACCCTAAGATAAACACATAGGGCTGGAGCAACTCAACGGGTTAGGCAGCATCTCTGGAGAAAAATGATGGATTACGTTCTGGGTCCAGACCCTTCTTCAGAATGTTCCAGACCTTTTTTTATTTATTCTTTATCTTTGGTATGGACCAACATCTAGAGTTCTTTGTTTCGACTCTAGTTTAAACCCCACACTAGTAGCATTTACAAATCTGCCCGCCAGGATATTGGTCTCCCTCCAGCTCAAGTGTAACCCATCCCTCTTCTACAGGTCACCTCTGGAATGTACAATACTGCCTGCCTCAGATTTTAACCCAAGTATAAAATTGAGCCATTTATTGAAATGCTCAGGCTTGCGAACCTCAGAAGACACAAGAAAAGCACACTTGCTGTAAACATAACCTAATAAATTAAGGGCCTGTCTCTGCAGCTTGCAGTACATGGTGATGCGGTCTTAAATGTTAATATCAATTGACAGAGGAGATAAAAACAAGATAACCAGAGTAATCAGTAACAAAGTGTCACTGAGCATTAGTCTTGGAACAATTAGAGTTGACATTATATGTTTGTCATCACAAGTTGGACGCAATGCATTCTCAGGTTTCATACTCAGCGATCATGTGCTCGAGGAACTCACCAGGGATACGTGCAAGCAGCAGCATCAGCAACCAGCTGGTGTCATTCAACATGCAGACATGGCTGGGGAAGAATGGATTGATGAGGGAAAGGTTAAAATGTGCTGAATATTCACTCTGGAGGTCGTGATGAAATGTTAGATGGCACATTTGTCTTGCAGAATCCACTTCTGATTGTATTTTATACAAGATAAGTAGCAGAGACCCCAAACTCATGGGTAATGACCATTATCTACAATCATGGAATTGTACATTACAGAAACAAGTCCTGTCTGCCCATCTTATCCATGCCGACTGTGATTTCTATCAATGTTAATCCAATTTGGCTGTATAAGGCATGTATCCCTCTGTGACTTTCATATTTAACGACCAGTCCAAGTGCCTCAGAAACATTGTGACTGCACTTGCCTGTACCACCTCCTCTGGAAACTTGTTCCATACATTCATCACCATCTGTATGAAAATCTTTCTCCCCTCTCACCTAAAACTTAAACTGTGGCCTTTTAGTTTAGTTTAGTTTAGAGATACAGCATGGAAACAGGCCATTCAGCCCATCAAGTCCACACCAACCAGCGATCCCCACACATTAACACCACCCTACACACAACAGGGACACTTTCACATTTATACCAAGCCAATTAACCTACAAACCTGTTGCCTCTAGTTCCAGTTGCCCCTCATGCATTATAAACCCTTCAGTCTCCTACATTCGGGTCAGAATAAATCCAGCCTGGCCAATCTCTCATAAATACAATCCTTCATCCCATGCAATATCTTGGTGACTCTCTTCTCTACTTCTACCACATCCTTCCTGTAGTGCAGTAACATGAAGCATTCTCTAGGTGCAGTCTACCAATGTTCTGCACAGCTGCAACATATCCTCATGCCAATTCCAGAATTACTGGGAGAGATACCAACATCACAATAGGAGAAGGATTTTCAAAGAGTTCCATCTGATCATTTCCTCAAGAATGCCGCCCCACCACAGTGTCATCTCTGATTGATCAGAGCAGAGTCTTCCCCAAGAAAGCACATGGATTGCTGTTACTGATCCTCACGTGGAAAATATTGCCAGAAAAATCATGAACATATAGTCAAAACTGATCTAATGAATACTTCATCAGCTTGGTCTGATTCTAACATCACTTTGATACAGTCTTAGTCGTAGAACTGTACAGCACAAAACAGGCGCCTCAACACACTTTGTCTACGCCAATAAAGTTGGCATATCGTGCAAATCCCATTTACTTGCATTTGGCCGATAGCTCTCTAAACCTTTCTTATCCATAGATCTGTTCAGATGTCCTTTAAAAATTGTAATTGTATCCACCTCTATAACTTCCTCTGGCAGCTCATTCCAGATATGTGCTATCCTCTTAAATCTCTCCCTTCTTACCTTAAGCCTATGCCCTCTAGTCTTAGAATCCTCTACTATGGGAAAAAGACATTCACTTTACCCACGCCCTTCATGATATTGTGCACCTCAATAAGATCACCCCCTGGCAGAATCTGAGCGGAGTTCATAGAAATGTTGGGAGAATAAACGAGATTAGTGTAAATGGGTGTTTGATGGTCAGCAAGGACTCAACGGGTTTTAGTTTAAGTTTAAAAAATATACAGTAGCATGAAAACAGGTATTGTCAGCCCACAAATTCCACATAAACCATTGATCACCCGTTCACACTATTTCCATGTTAGACCACTTCCTCATGGTGGGGCAATTTTATAGAGGCCAATTAACCTACAATTCCGCATGTCTTTGGAAGAGAGGAGGAAGCCAGAGCACCTCCTGTGGTCACAGGGAGAATATGCAAACTCCACACAGACAGCGTCACAGGTTGGGATTGAACCCTGGTCCGTGGCGCTGTGAGGCAGCAGCTCTTTTAACTGTGTCACTGTGCTGCCCCTCATGGCTGATGGAGCTGTTTCTATACTGTACACATCTGTAATTTGATGACCGTATCTTTTAGGCAGGCCTTTGGAAATTAGAAGACAAAATAGAAGATTGGTAGATCTTTGCACCCAACTCATAGAGAAGGAGCTGGGCTGTAAACAGACTGCTGGACTTCTCATGTACATGGTGAAACATTGCTAAAGGGCCGTGACTTTTCAGCGACTGTCTTCGACCTTCAAGCTCGAGGGCACTCGCCTGAAAAACCTCGAGCTGGATCGACAGTCAGCGATGAAACCGCGAGCCAGATCGACCGTCTACACGCACACGCACACACGCACACGCGCACACGCACACACACACACACACACACACACACACACACACACACACACACACACACACACACACACACACACACACACAACACACATCACAAATGCGGGGGCCAGGGAAAGCTGGGGAGCGCTGTCAAAAATTCATACCCGCGATGAACAGGAAAGTAAAAGGCGGCTGGTACAGTACTTTTGAGAGCGCGGAGTAGGGGTGGGGGGAGAGTCGTGCATTTAACATTACCGGTCGGTTTACTTACCTTTTCTTTCTCAACGAGCTTTACATTCGACTACCTTCGATTAACTTCGATTGACTTAGACTACCTACAAATAGCATTAAGACCTACTACGACCTACCTCGACTAAACTCACAAGTAAAAAAATATTGATTTTTTCCATGGCGACCCTTTTTTACTCGCGGGCATTTTTCAGCATGTTGAAAAAAACGACGCGACCTAGCTGAGGCCTCGAGTACACGGGGACTACTCTCGAGCATGAAGGAGAGTTATAGCCCTGTCCCACAGTGCGAGTTCATTCCAAGAGCTCTCCCGAGTTTGCCCTGATTCGGAACTTGGAGATTTACGGTAATGGCCACTCGTCGGTAATTGGGGCTCTCGTGGACATTTTTCAACATGTTGAAAAATCTTCACGTGTCTTCCCGTGCTTACCTGCCATTATCGAGTCTTCCCGAGTGCCTGCCATTAGTGTTACAAGCCGTTAAGAGACGTCTCTGAGCTCCGAGATCAGCCATGATCACATTGAATGGCGGTGCTGACTCGAAGGGCCAAATGGCCTACTTCTGCACCTATTGTCTATTGTCTATTGTCCGACGTACCAGCTACGTTCATTCTCCGTGCTTACCACGAGTTTGATTTTTTTTAAACTTGGGAGAGCATTTGAATGAACTCGCACCGTGGGACAGGGCTATTACAAAGACCTCCTAGGACCTCGTGTCGACCATGCTGCGAGTATGAGTCGAGGGCAAACTCTTCTAAACTCGCGAATTAGGTCGCCGCAGTGGGACCGGCCCTTTAGTCACATTGGATTTCCTACTCCACTTTCTATTTTCTTCTCCACTCTGCTATATTTGGTCTTGTCCTTTTGCTGAAAAGTAACTGCTGATAATTACACCATACAACAGTCTCCATCATTCAGCTCTTGTCATAATCCAAGGATGCAAGTCAGTTGAACATGCACCATTTTCAAGGTGGCTTCAAAGTCCAGACACGATCCATCTGTTGCAGAAGATGAACGTAAAATAAGGTCCTCTTTGTCTTTATTTTAGTGGTGCCAGCATGTACAATATCTCTAAGGATTACATTTCCATTTTACTGTTTTAAAAAACTGAAAAAAATGCAGTTCACAATTGATCTAACGAGTACGTTTGCAGCTTGCTTCACCTCCAGTCATTCATTCTGCAGATCTCCCAACAGTATTCTGCAGTTAAGATGCAGTTAAGGTCGAGACCCTTCTTCAGACCAGACCCAAAACGTCACCTATTTCTTCTATCGAGAGATGCTGCCCGTCCCGCTGAGTTACTCCAGCATTCTGTGTCTATCTTCGGTGCAAACCAGCATCTGCAGTTCCTTCCTGCACAGTATTCTGCAGTTCCTCTTCTGAATGTCAGGATGTTTACTTCTAACTGTTTCTGATCTATGAGCATAACTTCAGGTGCAAATAATTTTCTCTGAATCTCTTTCTATCCACTGTGACTCTTACTTTCAGAGTTTTAACAAACTTCTTTCTTCCTGGTCAGCCCTCACTTTTACTTCACCCTTCAGTCTTTCACATTAGAAATAACATTAAAAGATTCATTAAAATGAAATGGATTTGCACTTGAAAGCCATTACCTTCAAACTCATTAAAAAGCAAAGAGAATCATTCTTACAAGCTCACGTCATGAATAAATTATTCTTTACAGAAGAATGTTATTCATGTATTGGAAAAGGTAAGGCTTCTAATGACTTTGTGAAATGGTTCAATGGATTGGAAAGGGCCCAAGCACTTTAATTTCCACTTTAGAGGTAGATCATGGGCAAAGTTATCAACAGATTATGAAAAAGTAAAAGGGATACAATGTGCTGAAGGTTCTCAGTATCTCTGGAGGGCTTGACAATGTGTCACGTCAGGGGCCCTCTTCTGCTTGATTGAAGTGGGGGGAGAAAGCAGGAAGAGATGTGGGGAGAATGCTGGACAAGTGATATGTGTAGGAAGGACTGGTTTACACTGAAGATAGACATAAAATGCTGGAGTAACCGCGGAACAGGCAGCATCTCTGGAGAGAAGGAATGGGTGACGTTTCGGGTCTGAAGAAGGGTCTTGACCTGAAACGTCACCCATTCCTTCTCTCCAGAGAAGGGGGCTGCGGACCCCCTGCAGGACCAAAAACAAGACCTGTCAAAGGGCGGATGAGCTTCTAGCGAGCCAACGGCCATCCACACTTCAGTAGAAGTTGTGATCACTGTCGTACACAGCATTGTAAGGAATGATGTTAAAGCACACACACTGAAATCCTATACTTCCAGCAGCGGAAGTCCGCAGGAACCTGGAGGACAAAGATGTGTGGTGCGTCCGTCACCGTTCCCGTCGGAAACCGGCACCACTGCGTCGCTAATGTTTTCAACGATGATGATGATGATGATGATGTTGATGAGAGACGCTGCCTGTCCCGTGGAGTTACTCCATCATTTTGTGTCTATCTTCGGTTTAAACCAGCATCTGCAGTTCCTTCCTGCGTCAACAGTTTCAAGGAGTTGAGTGGTCTACTTGCATTCTTAAACCATCAGCACAGGAGTCTGCACCTTCAAGAGAATGGATGGTAAAAGTAAATGAATGAACTCAGCCCCACGTGATTCCATCAAATTATTTACGCCTGTGTTTCGTAACTCACGGAGGCCAGTTATTTCTGCCACAACAGTGTTAGAACATCACAAAACCTTCTTTTCATTCAATCTTAGCCACCCGGTCAGAAAACCATGCAGTGAATCAATAAATCTGCTTGATCATTTTGCCTCTTTCTGAGCTGAGAATAAAAGCAAAGCCACCACAGGAGAGGACGGCAGGATATCTGCAAGATGCATTTTGGCGAAGCGGACCGAGAGTTGAATCATCCACTTCATTAGATGTAATGAGCGATTAGAGTAATCCAGGGAGCGTGTGACAATTTGGCTGTGCTGCTATATTGAAGAATCCCTCAGAAAAATATTCAATAGCAATTTCAAAATGTAAAAAGATAAGGTTCTCAATTTTTCTTCAATCGTCGAGGCTGGACTGGGCTACATCTATAACTCTTCAATTTCTTGCAGTCTTGGGCAGGGCTGTTCCCTAACCGTATTGCCCGCATGCCCAACAGCATACACTCCATTCCAAATTCTGTCATGGGCAGGGATGACCAAAATGCGCAGAGGGAAATAAAATCAAGAATGCACTGAAAGGCTGCTTGAAGAAATGCAGCATTGCTGCTGGTGCCTGGGAATCCTGAGCCCATGAGCAGCGAGAGTGGAGAAGGGGCACTGCGGACAGTATTGAACGCCTTGAGTCCATAGTTCGGGAGCGTGCAGAAGCAGCAGATGGAGTGCACCTCCTCACAACCCCTCCACTTCCTGGCCTCGTCAGGCTGACCCCTGGCGATAGAACAGATGGGTCCAAATACTGTAGCAAGGCATCCACACAACACACGTCCTCACCCCTCCGTCATCCTATTCCATCAGGTTCCACTTGTATGCTTCACATTTCTGTCCCCTGGTGTACGAACCCCTTGACACGGTGATTATGTGATGATGAGCTGAAGATATTTTCATTGACAAAATATTCATCCATGAATTCATGATTACCTTTGATTGATTACAAATTTGTAAAACCTTTGCATTTATAATATTTAGAAATTAAAGATGTGCCCTCTGCATCTTTGCATGTGTACCAAGCATTTTACATACTGATAAAATGAAAAGTAATTTGTTGCTTAACTGGAGCCTAATGACTTGTTAGGGATTTGTTTTCATTTACATTTAGTTGAGCGGGGATTTTGTTTTGTGTGATGTTCTGTTCCTGATGCAGAGGAGCTCCATGGATTTTCCAACTGGCCTTCCATACCATATTCATTGGACAGCCTTCTTGTTTAAACCTAGGCAGTGTTATGCTGCGGACAGAACAGTGCGCACCACTTCTGCAGCTGATGTCGTCAGGCTGCTTTCAGTGGTCATGTAGGTCATGTGGATGCAATCCTGTCCCATCACACAATCGAGCCTCCCCCCTAATGTTTTCACCTTCGCTTCATGCTGCCTCAGAAAAGCAGCAAACATAATCAAACCATTTACACCCCAGTCATTTCTGCTCATTCCCTCTCCCAGAGAGTTAGAGAGAGCTCTAGGGGCTAGTGGAGTCAAAGGATATGTGGAGAAAGCATGCATGGGTTATTGATAGGGGACGATCAGCCATGATCACAATGAATGGCTCGAAGGGCCGAATGGCCTCCTCCTGGACCTATTTTCTATGTTTCTATACAGAAACTTAAAAGCACTTACCACCAGACTCAGGAACAGTTTCTTCCACACTGACTGTTAAATGGTTCTCTCACAACCTAAGAGTGCAATCCCAATGTCCTAAACTACTTCAATGTGATCCTTGCAAGTTCATTTTTGGCACTGTCTCTGTAACTAATACTATAAAGCAATAACACTATATTCTGCACTCTATTATTTTTCTCTTTGTGCTTGTTCGTGGCTTGATTGAACGTATTTAATGTATGATTTGACTGGACAGCACGCACATACAGTTCCTCACTGTATCAAAGCGATACCAATATATTTCTTGCTGAATCTATCCCAGTTAATATCCAGGTGTCTGAAATCTCCCATTGTTACTACCCTTCTGTTTTAGCCCTTGTCTTAAATTTGTCTAAAATGTGTTTCTCTGTCTTCTTCAGACTCTTTGGTCCATGATACACTTCTAAGTGCGACTTTTTTTATTTCCTTAATTCAAACTTACCTCATTTGATGAACCCGGCCACTCGTTATTTCCCAAAGATTCAACAAAACTCACTGCAGCCCTCTTTTTATTTAATTCCCTTTTATCTCATCAACCCATGAAATAAAAGGGAATCTTTACACAGAGGGTGGGTGGTGAATCTCTGGAATTCTCTGCCACAGAAGGTAGTTGAGGCCAGTTCATTGGCTATATTTAAGAGGGAGTTAGATGTGGCCCTTGTGGCTAAAGGGATCAGGGGGTATGGAGAGAAGGCAGGTACAGGATACTGAGTTGGATGATCAGCCATGATCATATTGAATGGCGGTGCAGGCTCGAAGAGCTGAATGGCCTACTCCTGCACCTATTTTCTATGTTTCTATGTCTATGTTTCTATGTAACCAGGCGCATTGTGTCTATCTTTCCTTCATTTAGCATAATAGCTTAAATATTACTTCCTTCCACGTGTCTAAATGTGCCCTTAGCTCATCCAGAATTTTCACTAAACTATTTGGCTCTGGGTATATATGATTAAGCACAACTAGACTCCTTTTGTGTCTGTTAATTGCTCTGTCCTCCAATCTTGATCACTAATGTTCTGCCAATTTCCTATTGTGTTTATCTTCTTATCTTCTTTTCAACTTCTTATCAAGCTAATTTAAACAGACTTATTAAAACTGCCCTTGTGGCTGTATTTTCTAATCCTATTGAGCTGCAACCATGTAGGTCTTGCCAGTTCACATCTTTTCCAGACCTGGTCCCAATGCCCCAGGAATCTACAATCCCCTCACTTCCTGCACACATCTCCACCACAAATCTATAGGCACTTCAAACTCATGTCTATATCCACTGGCACATGGTCATTAGGTCACAAGGTCATAATGGTACTGGGAAAATCTGGAAATTACTACTTCAGGAGTCATGTTTCTGATTTTTATCCAACTCCTTAAAACCTCCATGCTGACAATCAAGCACTTTTTATTATGTGATTGGCACTAATATATAGACCACATTCTCTGGCTGTTCATCCGCTCATCAGGAAAGTGCTGAGCTCAGTGAAGTCCTTCATTTTGGCACCATGAGCAATGCAGAATTAAAATGAGTATAACCCTTTGTTATAGAGTCACTTCTGCAAACACAGCTATAGTATAGATTGAAATACTTATAACCATTGCTCTACATACTTTGGAACCTAAACAGTACAACACAGGAACAGGCCCTGCAGCCCACAATGTCTGTGGTGAACATGATGCTAAATTACACTAATCTCCTCTGCCTGTACGTGATCCACTCCCTGCACAGCCTTGTGCCTATCTAAAAGCCTCTTAATTGCCACTATCATATCTGTTTCCATTGCCACCCCTGGCAGCACATTCTAGGCACTCACCACCCTGTGTAAAAAACTTGCCCTGCAAATTTCCTTTAGGCTTTCCTTCTCTGACCTTAAATTTTGCACTCTAGTCTTTGACACTTCTACTCTGGGAAGAAGGTTCTGATTGTCTATGCCTCTCATAATTTCTAAACACTAAACGGAGCTGCCAGTGATGCTATCGTCTCAGCTCTGGCTGCACCAGCACCAACCCCAGCACCTCATCCCACAGGAAGATGCCTCCATCAATGAGCGCCTGAACCAGCCGCCTGCTCACTCATCTCTTTCTGGTCTTCACCAGTATCTCTGTCCCACCACTCTCTTGCACCACAGAGAGTCGCCATGGGCGGATCACAAGGACTTCAAGTTGTTACTCTAGCTTATCCAGTACACAGGGAGTGCCCTGCCATGTCCCTTTTTCTGTCCAATGTGTTAGTTTGTAATAATAGGGGTGAGATTGACTAGGCCGGGCTTCTTTTCCCTGGAGTGAGTGAGTGAGGTTGAGGGGGTGTCCTGATGGAAATATATAAGATTATGAGAGGCATGGACAAGGTAGATAGTAAAAAAACATTTGTTTTACTATCTAAGGATACGGTTTCAAGTACAGGAGGGCATAATTTTAGAGGAAGGAATTTGAAAGGGGATTAGATGGGTATATTTTTTAAGCAGTGGTGGAATCAAATTACAATGTTTCAGAGACATTTGGACAGATACTTAAAATGGAAAGGCATAGCAAGATACGTTCCTAATGCGGGCAAATTGGATTAGTGTAGATGAGCTAAAAGGTTGGCATGGACATGGTGGGTCGAAGTGCTTGTCTCTATACTGTGTGACTGACTAATAGTGGTTTTACAATCATAACAACAGAATCATGCTGCTTTTTCTTTAAATAAACAAACCCAAAAATTGAGAGCAAGGATTCCCTTAACAGAGTAATATGTGAACTGGACTACTTCATACAGTGTTTAGGGTTAGGTTTATTATTATCATGTGTACTGAGGAACAGTGGAAAGCTTTGTTTTGAATGCTATCCAAACAAATCAGATACACGATAGTCAAATCAAACTCAAATACGATACATAAAGCAAAGGAGAAGTTACGGTACAGTGTACAGAATATAGTTCTCAGCATTGTAGCATTTTAGTTCCATAGACAAAGTCCAATGTCCACAATGGGGTAGAGGTGAATCGGACAGTACCCTTGCTTATGGAAAACCATTCAGAATCCTGATAACAGATGGGAAGAAGCTGTTCCTGAGTCTGGTGGTGCACATTTTCAAGCTTCTGTTCTTTCAGCTGGATAGGAGTAGGGAGAAGGACTCTCTACTTGGGCATCATTTGCGTGTCACGCAGGTGGTGCGCGAAGATTTCGTGAATCCCAAATCCTGGGGCGCCGTGCGCGACCGCGTGTCACTGCCTACGCCACCACGTCTCACCACGCGCCATGCGCTTAATGCATGCCATGCGCGTCACGACACGCATGTGACGCGTAAATGATGTTGCGTAAATGACGCACAAATAACGCCCGAGTGGGACAAGCCCTTTAATCTTCTCTCCAGACTGTTTCGCAAAGACAATACAGTAAACCCTTGTTTTAACGATCCCCTCATAACAGACGTCAGATATAGTGGACGGAACCATCGCCGGCTCAGATCATCTCCCCGGCCGTTTCCAGCCCCATTCCCGACTCGTAAGGTGCACCAGCGAGGAAGAGGAAGAGGACTTAACTTTCTGGTGCCTTTCCCCCGCAGTGGAAATGTTTTGATTCTGCTGTGGGGGGATGTTTGTGTTGAACTCTGTAATATGTTGTGTCCATTTTTATTCATTTTTTTTTTTTTTAAAACCTTTTTCTATGGTTTGCAATGGAACTTATTATTATTTAAATTATGTAAAGCGCTTTGGGGTCAATGCAAATTGGCTTAAAATGCGCTATATAAATAAAGTTTACTTACTTACTACTTACTTACTTCATCACCCACCGATAGGACACTAAGTGCTGGAGTTATTCAGCGGGACAAGATCTCTGCAAAACCCATTTAGGCGACATAGGGACCCTTCCTCAGACTGATTCAGTCAGTTTACATCTTGTCATTGTTTTTATTTAGGTTTCTGGTGCTTCATGGTGCTTTAGAGACATGGGAAGGGTGTCATTAGCGAGCCAGGGGAGTATTGTTGTTTCATTATCGAGGGTGCTAGAAAATTAGTTCAACGTGTAGAACATAGAACATTACAGCACAGGAACAGGTCCTTGGCCCATATGTTTATGCCAAACATGATTCTTAGCTGAACTAATCTTATCTGCCTGGACATGATCCTTATCTCTCTATTCCCTGTACTTCCATGTGGCTATCTAAAAGCCTCTTATCTTATCGTATCTGCCTCTACCACCACCCCTGGCAATGTATTCCAGACCCCTACCAGCCTCTGTGTAAAAGACCTGCCTTGCATATCCCCATTAAACTTTCTCCCTCTCACCTTATAGCTATGCCCTCTAGTGTTGGACATTTCAAGTAGATTGGGTAGTAAAGAAGACATATGGTATGCTTGCCTTCATTTCTAGGGGCATTGAATATAAGTCATGAAGTCTCGATGCTGCTCCATAGGACTGGGCCACATTTGGAGTATTGCGTGCTATTCTGATTGCCCCATTACAGGAAAGCAGTGCAAGTTTGGGTCAACGGGGCAGGTGTTTTGTCCACAGGTGGTGGTCCCCTGGAATGATCTCTGAAACTCTGCAAAAGACCACAGCTGGCATTGTCCTTCACCAACCTGTCCACGGCCTTCAGGAACTCTCCCCCGCCCACTCCAACCCCCATTCATTCAGTGGATGCATTCCACCAGTCGCTGGAAGGGTGTTGCTTGTATTGTGGAAGACTCCCTTAAGATTGCATCTTCCAGATTTCAGCTGTGAGAACAAAGTGCCTGAAGCCCACAATGTGCCAATATCCAGCCAGTCACACAGGGAAATCTAAAAATGCTCCTTACAATTCTCTTTATGTGACATGCACAAAATTGGTCGATGGCCAGCAATTCTGTATTAATAACAAAAATGTATTTTGGAGCAACATCTAGGCCCAATCTTTTGCCAGACAGTGAAAACGTGTTGATCTAGTTCGAGGCTCAATCAGATTTTTACTTAGAAAACCTTAACATGCTAAACTCTATGAGAGTGAAGCCAAGTAGTTTGTATCTTATTGTAAATGCAAAACAAATTCAAAACTTCTGCTCATTAATTCCGCTAATGTCTGTGCTGTTAAGTATCACTTATTAGACTCCTTAATCAATCTTAAAACTGCCAAAATGATAGCATACAGTAATATTTTCTTAATCAAATTAGTTCCTGTGGTACAATCTACTTTCTGGATGTCTATTAGATGTACCACCTCAATGTAACCACTTAACACCAGTGGAAAATTAATCGCAAGACTTCAGGGATGTGTGGTGTACCACATTTTAAAGGCTGGATGCACTGGATGTGCCAAGCATGAAAGCGACTGGCCCATGAATCCTCCACTTCATGATATGACCATGCATCATGCAAACTATAATTAAAAATTGCATGTGAAGTGCTGGCCTCTTAGCCTCTTTATAGCTGAGTAGCGAATGCAAAGTCAACGTCAAAAATAAAGCTGCAGTTCTTTTGCCTAATGCCCATCACGTATTGACCAGCAGTGGAGCTATTCATAGAGTTACAGTAAATATAGGGAATAGAAGAATGGTATTTGACCCATCATGTTATTGTTGGTAGAGTAGGAGCCATTCATCATGCTCTCGTGTTCCAGCACTGGGCCTGTGGCCCTGCAAGCCACGGCTTCAAGTATACACCAAAGCCCTGTTTGAGTGTGCCGGGGTTTCTGATCTACCAGCCTGTTAGACAGTGAGTTCCCCGTAGACTCCTATAAGCTTCTGGACGATTTTTCTCATCACCCCTCTAATACTTCCATGAATTACTTTAACGGTGTCTTCTGCTACCCTGACTGCCCCTTTCAGGGAAATATATCCTTCCTGTTGAATTTATTGAGGCCCTACATAATTTTGGACAACTAAATCTCCTCTCAGTCAGCTCTTCCAAAGAAGGCCGCTTCAGCTTATCTGATCATATGGCTAAAATAGACCATTCCAGACAACAATCGGGTAAATCCCCTTTGCATCCTTTCCAGTGTAATCACATCTTTTCTATAAAGTGCTGACCAGAAATGTACCCAAAACGCTAGCTGCAATGATGTTCCAGCATCATTTACCAGCTCTTATATTTTCATTTCTACACTAGTAAAGAAAAGCATCCGGGGTGCCTTTTAAAATGCCTTTTCACCTTTTCCTGCATCTGTCAAGGATCTGGGATTAAACACGGCATGGTTCCTCAATTCCTCGATGATCTCACATTTATGCCACATTCCTTTGTCTTGCTACCTCTCCCGATATGCGTTACCACGCAGTTCTCTGGAAGCAACTCCGTCACCACTTTTCTGTCCAAATAACTACACTTTCTATATCCTCCCCCTTACTTCCAAACAAATTTTATGTAATCTGGAAACATCTTTATTCTGCCCACCCCTCCTCCCCAGCCCCACATTTAATGTAAATCATTCATACATGCAAGCATTCCTCCATTTACAAAAGTTCTATTTACATCTTTTCACTGCAATGTCTTTGGGGCACGTGTCTTCCATCTGATTCTTAAATAGCACACCTTCTCTGACTAAAGCAAACACCAACAATTATGTTTGCCAAGCCTGCTTGATTCACAAAATCGTGCTTAACAGAACCTTTCCTCTGATCTCATCCACGCTTCATAAATTGAGGAACTCCTGCATTCAATCTTCTTGTCTCTCTTGTCTCCCTCCCCATTCAATTTGTTTTCCTCTGCTGAGGATGCACTTTGTTGTTATTCTGTGGCTGAAAGGTGACATGTATCCTTTGGTGTGTTACCTACATAATGTAGGTAATGTCATATCAAAGTTCAAATGCTGCATTGATTGATTATTCAACCACAAGGGTCTCATAGCCTAACTTTTACCCAGTTGCCTTGCACATTTTCGCAGAAATCCCTTGAACTAGAAAACAGAAACCTTTGACTATTTACTCTCTAACCCAAACTTATTTATGAAGCAAAAGAAGGTCACTTGGTCCATCCGAGCACCCAATACACAAGTTCCTTTCATCCCAATTTCACCCTCTTCTTATTTTCCTTGTAGCACTGTAGTTTATTGTTCTGTGCTCAATGAGCCACCTGCAGAAGGGTCAAATTTACAATGATTAATAAACCTTCCCCAACATCTTTGGGATGCGAGAGAAAAACAGCGCACCCATTGGAAACCCAGAGGATATAAGTAGAGTGTACAAACTCCGCACAAGCAACTCTGGGGGTCCTAAATGAACCGGGGGTTCAGGAGCTGTGAGACAGGCGCACTACCTGCTGTCTCGCCATGCCACCCTGTCCTTAAACTAAAGGACAGGGTGGTATGATAAAGCTAATAGAATCCCCCAGCAATCCCAAGCAGTGGGCAAATTAATTCATTATAGCCTTGTCAATCTTAATCTGGATGCGTAATAACCCACCAGGAAACACAATTACCAACTGAATCATTAAAGCAACAGAAAGACTGATCATCTGCTGCCAAATACATTGTATATGGTCGAGGACAGAGTTAGTTAGCTATCACTAAAACACTAGATTTCTAGTGTGACATACAGTATCTTCACCACTTGGTCACTTCCACAGCAATTATTCGCTCCAACCCAGCCAACCCCTTTTCTCAAAGCCCTTTCTTTGCACATCTTTTCATTGTCCGCAAACTTGTTATTTTTCCCTTTGATGTGAAAAATATTACAATTAGCTTCAATACAATCTGCCTTCCATTACCATATTGGTCCAGATGCAATTTAATGTTCACACAGTACCCACAGAGTATGTATGATTGTAAATAGACTCAATGTAATAAAGGATCTGAATATGAATTAATAACTGATTAATGCTCACAGTGAATGTTGGACTCTTCTTGTACTATATTGCAGGGTACAACCAGACCAGGGGGATGGACTAGACTTGGCAATGAACAAAAGTAGGCAGCATTTATAACTGTGATCGAACGGAAATCATCAAATATTCTGACTGATCATTACTACTTCCATATTCAGAAATAATTCTCTTACTGTATTTTCTCTTATTTCATCTCAAATAACGAGAGTTCTAATAACCGTTATAAAAATTATTTTATACCTATAGGGTGGAACGGACTTGACGACAAACAGACTTACATTGTTGAAATTCTCAGTTCAGATTCGGTTTTGCTTTGTTTTGTTTTTTTAATCTATTTTATTTTTATGCGTATTTTACTATAATCAATTTTTCTCTTTTTTTTTCTTTCTTTAGTTTAGGGGGTTTTGTTTTTTTTCCTTTTTTCTTTTTCTTTTTGTCTTTTTATCTTTGTGCTTTTTTGTGCTTTTTTAAAAAACATTCATAAGTTTCCTTTTAAAGATTTAACTATATTTACATAGAGACCGGGAGGTCTATATTCATTGTTTATTTTGACACTGGTCTCATATTAGGTTATACCTGTTATTCATGTAATCCTGATCCCTATGTATCAATACCATTGTTATGTTTATCATTATTCTTTTTGCTCTGTTTTTTTATGTTTTATTTTTGCTTTTTTGGGGGGAAAAAACAATTAAAAAATAGATTTAAAAAGAAAGAAATAATGAGAGTTCAATTGGTTTCTAACCAATCAACTTCCTTTGTGTAGGAAGGAACTGCAGATGCTGGTTTGTACTGAAGATAGATACAAAATGATGGAGTAACTCAGCGGGTCAGGCAGCATCTCTGGAGAAAAGGAATAGGTGATGTTTCCGGTCGGAACCCCTCGTCCTTTTCTATATTGGCTCCATATAATAAAAATAAATCATCCAGGCTGGCAATTTTTGACCACCTTATTTATCCCGTCAAATTCCTTATCTTATACTTTTCACATGTTTACACTTCAACCCCGTTTAGCTCTTTCCAGGAATTTCATGCCCAAATTCCAATTCCTGTTACCAACTCCTCTATCCCTAGTTTTCTTACACAGATCCTAGTTTGACCTCATCAAAGAGGTTATTTTCCCTCTGCCTCATGCCAGTTCTGTCGGGCTCCCATTTAGAATGCTTTGGCTTTTAAATCACGATTAATTCCCTATAAATGTTACCATATTTTGGCACTTCCGAGGGTTAGGATTCATGGCTTCCTTTTCAAGATTCACTCTCAAACATTGAAGTAGTTCGCTGGCATCTGAATCGACAGATGTCATTGTTTAGTTAAGACCACCTCCACTTATCATTCTCTAAATATCACACATGCTGAAGTACAAACACTGAATTTTTTGATTATTATTTAAAACTTCATTTACATAAATTATTCAGTCTTCGAGAATGAGACAAATTGTCTGACTCACTAATTCCCCAGGATTCAAGCAGAGCTTTGAAAATGGTATGGCATATAAGACTCTGTCGTGGGAACAGATGGGATTTTGATTTCTGTGACTTCTTGATGTGGTAAATATAATAAACTTCCAACCAGCAGCGCAAGAAAGAGCTGAAATAACTAATTCCAATGATGACCAATTGCACATTTGTAACTAATGGAATTGAGCTCTGATGTATGGTCCTGGGTCTGAAACCTAAACTGATTCACTCTTCATGGATGCTGCCTGACCTGTTAAGAGTTTGTAAGTTTTCCATTTTCATTATACAGGTACATGAAATTGAGTCTGTCATGTTAAAGCCCCCCAAGGTGGCAATGAGTTTCAGGTTCAGACTTTTTAATGAGCACAAATAACTGCACTTTTTTTTTAAATTAATTGTATTTTAACTTGTATTTTAACGTATTTTAACTTGTTATGTATGAAAGCGTGGTGTTATGTTATGTTTGTCTTGAAGCTGTCGTGGCAAATAATTTCCTGAAAAGGATTATTAAAGGAATATTCTATTCTATTCTAGGTGGGAGAGACCGTTGAAGTATTAAATATGATGATAGAGTCCTTTACATGGGGCCATAGAACTTAGTGAAGATTGGGGCCTCCAAGTATGATACTTGGGAGTGGTAGTACATTTAATTAACAATGACATTGGGTTTCCATAGTGAGACTGGGAGATTGAAACTGCTTATGAAGGTTATTTCTCAGCCTGGCCAATACAAATGGAATAATCTACCAGAGGTAATGCCAGTAATAATGGACAAAAATGAGACTTTAAGATATCAGCACAAAAAAAGGATTCATGTCAAGATTAATTCTCAGAGTCATTTACGCTTTGGAAAAGGACTGTGACCGTTCATCCTATCTGTAATCACTTGTGTCTCCACCTTAACTAAGCCCGTTAGGATTGTTATATCTCTGTTACATTATCTCTCAGCCCCCTACAATTCATGAAATAAAAATGCAAACCTACCCCTTATAACTCAAGCCCTCCAATCCCAACAACATCCTTGTGAATCTCTGCTGCACCCTTTCCAGCTTAATGACATCCTTCCTACAGTTAGGCGACCAGAACTGCATACAATATTCTAGGTGCAGTCTCACAAATTCCGCTGTTGAAGAGGGTGTTGATCCTATGGAATTCTCTACCCTGGGTGGATGTGAAGGCTGCTTCACTGGTGGTACATAAAGAGGAGGTTGATACATTTTAAAAAAATAAGAGAAATAGAAGGGAACTGTTGGAGGAGAGGAGATGAGGCCTGGGGCGGGTCAGCCATGATCACATTGAATGGTAAAGTGGCTTGAGGGAGCAAGTCACCTCCTCCTGCTCCTATTTTCATGTGTTCTTCAACATGGCAGCAAGGATCTGCACCGGAGATGCACTTGTTCATCTAAAATGCCTTTGTTTCAAACTACATGTCTTCCCCTCAGATGGCCATGGTGGCACAGCAGTACAATTGCTGCCTTACAGCGCTTGCAGCGCCAGAGACCCGGGTTCGACCCCGACTGCGGGTGCTGGCTGTACGGAGTTTGTACGTTCTCCCCGTGACCGCATGGGTTTTCTCTGAAATCTTCGGTTTCCTCCCACACTCCAAAGATGTAGGTCTGTAGGTCGGTATGTAGGTTAATTGGCTTGGTGTATGTGTAAAATTGTCCCTCATGTGTGTAGGATAGTGTTAATGCGTGGGTATCGCTGGTCGGTGCGGACATGGTGGGCCGAAGGGCCTGTTTCCACGCTGTATCTCTAAAACTAATTTTTTTAAACTAAAAAGTGTAGTGCAGTGCTAGCCAAGAATCTGAGGCCAAATCTCTCAAGTACAGGCCAGCAGTTGCACTGTCTTAGATCCTAATCAACGAACAAGAAAAATTCAGACCAAACACTAACTGCTAAGCAATTGAGGATTAACATTGGTAAATCTTCTGTTTCAGTGGGTTTAGATGAAATACAGAGAAATGATTCTCTCAGAGTTATATAAACTTTCTTACTTCAACGACAGCAAAAGCTGTTAATGCAAGGGAAATATAAGTGGCATTTCACTACAGTGCTAATTTATGCAGATGCTATTTTTGTTATGATGAATTATTTTTACTCCAGGTTAAACAAATTGGTGTTTTTCCCCTGTATCACACTGCACACACCATTTCCTTGTCAGCTTCTTCAGGAAATTAATTGCTGGAGTGCTTAAAAAGGTCGGTGACATGAAATGAAAATAATGATTATGGCATAATCCTCTTTGCTTCTTATAATTGTAACTTCATTCAGGGAATTAATCCCTTAAGGCTCATGACTACACTTTGTCCTTTTTTCAAGATATGACGGTTAATATTTTTTTATGATTTCCCCATATTATTATTAAAGAAACGGGCTTTGATATCCATTTAATTCCATTTTATCTTGTAATACTTCAATTAAAAGATTTCTGCGAAATTCTATGTCCCGGCATCTCAAAGGCAAGCGTTCCTGGGAAGTTCAATGGGAAAGGTACAGTAGCTCAGTAAATTGTGGAGGTTAGATTAGATTGTGAAAACCAGATTTGGTCAAGGAGTCTCAAGGACACACAGTGATTAAAAACAGATTCCAAAGGATGCGCACACAACATCATGTTTGAGTGCGCAGGGGTTATTCAACATACCCAAATACTCTTTGTCCCATTGTATTAAGGATCCAGTTTTGACAATCCCTATGTGGTTGATGTGGCCCATTCTGTGAAATATAGACGGTTCCACAGATGGGGCAGAAGCTAGCCTCTGGGACGGGTCATTTATGAGGTGGTATTCTTCCCATCATTTCCACAGGGGCTTTCCAATGCATGGATCTGAGATTCTTAATAGCATCCTGAATCCACCTCCTCCACTTTGAGCAGCTAGGAGCTAGCGATTCCCAGCAATCAGTCAGGACATTGCCTTTCTTCAAGGAGGCTTTTTCAGCACACATTGAATCGTTTCCTCAGTCTGCCTAGTAATCTCTTCCCAGTACTGCTGGACTGAGGAGCAACACAGGCAGCATAACCCTCACACCACAGGCAGGCAGATTAGGAGGATAAACAATGTGCTACTCTGCTTTTGAACCAACCTAGCCATTTTCAGTTACATCCTCCAGCAAACTGCACTTCTCAACCATAAAGCCACCTTGAATCTTAACATCAAAGGGTTGAACATCATGTTAAAAAATGAAGCATCCCTACCGTTACTATATAGATTGCAGACTACCAGCAGTTTAGTTTCTGGATTCTTTATTTTAGCCCACTTTGTAACTAAAGGCAATCTAAACTTTGCTGACGTTCGAAAACTCTTTGTGGAATGATCAATTTGTATTTTCCTTGGATGGCCTGAAGGAAGAGATGAAGAAAATCTTAGATAGACACAAAATGCTGGAGTAACTCAACAGGACAGGCAGCATCTCTGGAGAGAAGGAATGGGTGACGTTTCGGGTCGAGACGTCACCCATTCCAGAGTTGCTGCCTGTCCTGCTGAGCTACTCCAGCATTTTATGTCTATCTTCAATTTAAACCAGCATCTGCCGTTCTTTCCTACACATGAAGAAAATCTCGGTGACCATAAGGCAGCATTTGAGTGACGGCAAGGAGCCCTGGTAAAACTGAAGCCAAAGGGCATCAAAAGAAAAATACTCTAATGCTTGGATGCATGCCTTTGACAAAGAAAGATGCCTGTGGCTGTTGGAGCTCAATTGTCCCAGCACCAGGACATCATTGCAAGACCTAGAGGCAGGATCCTACAATGGGCTCCACCTTTCCTTGGCCATCGGTGCCGACTCTGGGTCATTCTGTATCTTTTCATACCTCTAGTTTCCCTCTCCCCCTGACTCTCAACCTGAAGAAGGGTCTCGACCCGAAATGCCACCCATTCCTTTCCTCCAGAGATGCTGCCTGACCCGCTGAGTTACTCCAGCATTTTTGTGCCTATTTTCGAAGCAGAGAGGCGATGGGCATCTTAGTGGAGCTGGGCAGCTCTCTCTTCGTTCTACCTCCTGAGTTCAGCCTGAACACCTCCGGTCAGGGTAAGACTAGTCAGAGCAGCACATCGCAGAACTTTGTTACGTTTATTAAGACTGAGCACACAGTACAAATAAAATAAATGCAAGCATATCAAATAACACTACACATGATGCGACAAGAAATGACCAAAGATTACAAAATCTAGAGAATAGTTTTAAGTGGCAATTCATCAAGGATGAAGCATTCATATACTTTAGGAAATAAAAACTATTGATGATAATTCAAAAATAAAACATTTCATTTCCTTATCAATTATTTTAACCATTAACTGGTGACTGCATCCCCAGAGATCCAAATACACTTTCATGTTCTCCTTCAATGAATCACCAATTAATTTCAGTCAACTTTCATCTTGAAGAGAAGAATTGTAAGATCATTTGAAGTTTGCACAGGATGTATTATCGTATGGGTGAATGGGAATCAGACTCAAAGGCTGATCATCGCAGGTTTACGTGCCCTTTGTGTGGAAGAGTGTGCTGAGAGATTTAATCGTGTCTTTTCCATGCTGCACAATCGAGAGTGCACTTTGGACTGAGTGAGAAGCAACAGTGACCATTTTCCAAGTGAAGCATAGTTGTGGAGAGGTACAGCACAGAGACAGGTCCTTTGGCCCACCAAATCCATGCTGACCATCAGCCACCCATTTACGCTAATCCAATGGTAATCTCATGTTCATGTCATGCTCTTCATGTTGGTGACGCAATGGCTTTTAAAGTGAAACTAAATACAAGAGTAGCTAATGGGAAACCCAAAACCAGACCATAACACCTAGAGGCATGAAGAGATCGCAACTGCTAATATGTGTCTTTTACAGAGTGAAACGTGAGGAATTATACTGGGAAATAAGGAAATGGCAGAAAAATTAAATGGATATATTATATCTGTCTTTGTAGAAAGCACAGCAAACCTCCTAGAGGAAAGAACATAAAACATGTAGGGCGGCCACAGCTGGGCAGCGGTAGAGTTGTTGCCTTACAGCGCTTGCAGCGCCGGAGACACGGGTTCGATCCCAACGTTGGGTGCTGTCTGTGCGGAGTTTGTACGTTCTCCCCATGACCGCAAGGGTTTTCTCCGAGATCTGCAGTTTCCTCCCACACTCAGACGTACAGATATGTAGGTTAATTGGCTTGATGTATGTGTTAATATGCGGGGATCGCTGGTCGGAGCAGGCGCGATTGGCAGAATACTGTTTCCGCACTGTATCTCTTAACTAAAAACTAAACTAAACTAAATAGTACAGTACAGGAACAGGCCTTTCAGCCCACAATATCTGTACCGAACATAGTGCACGATGCCCGCACGTGATGCATAATGCCCGCACGTGATCCATAATCCCTCCATTCTCTGCATATTCTCATGTCTTTTAGCCTCTTAAAAACAAAAGCTTGTTAAAGGAGATATCCCATATATCTTCTTTTATAATGGTAAACAACTGGTCTAGAGTGATAAACACGATGAGCTCGAGTAACTCAGCGGGACAGGCAGCATCTCTGGAGAGAAGGAATGGGTGACGTTTCGGGTCGAGACCCTTCTTCAGACAGGAGTGAATGAGTTGTCTTATGTAGGGGATATGCAGGTGTGACCACTACTCATTGAGGTTTGAAGAATGAGAATCTTATTGATTTGGAAGGAGTTTGATAGAACACAAGGATATTTCCCCCTCTAGACGTATTATGAACTTAGGGATCAGATTCATAATAAGTAAGTTTCCCATTTAAGATGGGCATAGAGAGCAATTTATTTTCCCATAGTCATGCATCTTTAGAATACTCTACACCAGAGAGCTGAGTAGGTGGCTTCAATGAATATATTCAAGGCTAAGATAGATGTTTAGACAATTAAGGGTCATGAACAACAGACAGCATAGTGGATTTGTGGTCAAAGATCAGATCTAATTGGGGGGGAGGAGCGGGTGTGAAGGGCCGAATGGCCTATTCCTCCTTCAGTTTTTCCTGCGATTGTGTTCAAAGGAGAGTATTACATATTTTAGGAAATGTTGTCGTAACCATGTGGTGTGCTTTAAACAACTGGGACAATCTTCAAAATCCATAAATTCCACTTGCACAAAGCAGGAAACCCCAGGAGAAACAAAATAAATGTAGCAGCCAGCATGATTATTTCTCACACAAGGCAATAAATAGATAGATCAATAAGACTGCTCAAATATATTCAAAACAATAGAAATTGCTAATATTTATCTAAACCAAGCTGAAAACTACTCCGCTGGATGTGCCATCAGATGCAATTTTCCATTTTAGATTAATTTTATTGACCCAGCTCTGTAGATTTATCCGAGCAATGTGTGATTTTCACACAGGAAGCTAGGATTTCTGAATATTACATTATCTATTTGAATGCCATAGAATCTGCCTTGGGCTGCCATTATACCTCAACAGATTTTCATTTGCTCATTGGACAATACCAGAAATGTTGAGAAAGTTTACAAGTTGTATTCAAATTTATTTAAACCTTTTGCATGCAGGAACTTTCTGCAAAATAATGATTTCGTTTTCCAATGTTCTTCTCCTGTGGAAGCATTGCCTATGACCGTAGTATCTGTACACTAGCTCGGGAACCATTACAATAGACCCACCAAAGGACTGTCAGTAATCTATTGGAAGAGGAAAGCACTATTGTAGGCAGCCTCATTGTGTCAGCATGCAGTTGAGGGAAGATAAACTCATTATCAATGGTGTTCTCTCAATGCTCACTTAATTAAGAACGTAAAAATTAAGAACAGGAGTCACACCTTTTGCCCTTTATGTCTTATCCACTAATCTTCAAAATCATGGTTAATGTTTAATCAGTTCTATTTTCCTGCACTATTCCCATATCCCTCGATTCCTCTCATAATATATTGAGCTTGGTTTAGCATCAGCTCAGTGACTGAGTCTCCACAGCCCTCTTGGGGAGAGGATTGCAAAAGATTTGCCACTATCTCCATGAAAGATTTCTAGATCAGAGATGAAAGATCCTCCCGGTATCTATCCTGTTGAGCTCTGTAAGAATGTTATATGTTTCAATGAATTCGCTCCTCTTTCTTTAAAAAAAAACTGCAGAATACAGATATGGTCTACTTACTCCTGAAACAGCAAACCCAGCATCCCTGGAATGGGTCTCAAAAACTCTTTGCTGCATTCCCTCCACGGTAACAATGTCCTTCCTTAGGTAAGGACTCCAAAATTGTACACAGTGCTGCGGATGCAGACCCACTACAGCCCAGTTTTATTACATCAAAACATGTAAGATGGAATACTTTGTAACTTTGTCGGCCATTCGGCCCTTCGAGCCAGCACCGCCATTTACTGTGATCATGGCTGATCATTCACATTCAGTATCCCGTTGCTGCCTTCTCACCTATCTTTAAATGCTCTATCTAACTCTCTCTTCAAAGCATCCAGAGAATTGGCCTCCACTGCCTTCTGAGGCAGAGGCAGAGTAAATGGTGTGGGCTCTATTCTGTGTAATGGACTGGGTTGCATCTACAACTCTGCAATTTCTGCCGGCAGCGGTGAGGGATGGGAGATGAGTCGAAGAGGATGGGAAGGGAGAAAAATACAAATGAATTATTGCCCGAGAGAGAGAGAGAGAGAGAGAGAGAGAGAGAGAGAGAGAGAGAGAGAGAGAGAGAGAGAGAGAGAGAGAGAGAGAGAGAGAGAGAGAGAGAGAAATGAAGAGAGAGATCTTAAGCTCGATCGCTCATCGATAGACGCCTCCCTCCTACTCTCTCTCTCTCGTCTCCTCTCTCTCTCGCTGCTTATCTCGCTCTCTCCTCTCTCTCTCTCTCTCTCTCTCTCTGCGTCTCTCTCTCTCTCTCTCTCTCTCTCTCTCTCCTCTCTTCTCTCTCTCTCTCCCCTTCCCCTCCCCTGTTTCGCTTTGTTCTCTCTCCGCTTCTTCTCCTTTTCCCCCTGATGGAGGTGGAGAGACGGGGAGTGAAAGCGCCAGTAGACGTGGGTGAATAATTTTGTCCTTGGTGTTCAGCACAGGCTTGAGTTCTGGCCGCCAGACCTCTATGCTGATGAGGTCTGGGAGGACTCAGTGTAGGATGAGGGCGAGTGGGTGTTGGATGGTCAGTGTGCACCTGATGGACCAAAGTGCTGTCTCTGTGCTGTATCCCCCATGGCTTTTGTGAAGCCACATCTGGAGCATCTTGTGTATTACTGGTCTCCATATTTAAGGTAGAATGTTAACACAATAGAGCCAGTTTAGTGAAGGTAAAACGGACAAATACATGGAATCGGTGGATTGTCTTATGAGGAAAGATTAGACAGGCATCTATTGGAGTTTAAAAGGATTGAGGCAAAGAAGATTCTAGATCTTGTAGAGTGAATGTTGAGACAATATTTCCTCTCAAGGGGAGAATCTGGGGCATAGAGACTCCATTTTAAAATAATGGGTGTCCTCCTTAAAGCCAGGGGACATATTTAATAGGAACCTGAGCGGCAGCTTTTTCACATAGACAGTGATGGGCTTTAATGAATGAGAATAGAATGCAATTTACGAAATATCAGCTGCCAGAGGAAGAAGTTGAGGCAGGTGCAATAACATTTAATATATCTTTGGACAAGTAGATGGATAGAAATGGCTTGAATGGGTCATCTTGGTGAGCATGGGTGAGTGCATAGGTGAGCACTTTGTTTATTTATACAAGGGGTATGGGCTTCCGATGCTGTCAACATTTAATCATCCATCTCTAATTGGTGTAGAATTGCCGCCTTTGAACCACTGCTGTCCTAGAGGTGCGGATATGCCCACAATACTGTTAGAGAGGAAGGTTGCAGATTTAAAACTAGTGATGGTGAAATAATAGCAACATATTTGCACGTTAGATGGTGTGAGGCTTGGGGGGACAACATCCAGGTGGTGGTGCCCCATGCATCTAGTTCGTAGAGGTCATGGGTTTGGAAGGCATGCTAGGGTACTGACCAAGTACTAGTAAATGGGATTAGTATAGATAAGTACCCAATAGTCAGCATCGCCATTGTGGGAAGAAGGGCCTGTTTCCATATGACTCAATTACATGTGAAAATAGAGAAAGGAAAATAGAGGCTTCAGAGAAAGGAAGAGGAATTTTCCACTTGAACGCATTGAGAGTGGTTGTTGGCGTTGATGAGATTTAAAAACCAGAAAGCTAGGCAACAAATATACTCTTGAAAGAGATTGAAATGATGGAAGGCAAAGGAAACAAAGAGTAGGGATTAACGGGACCCTTTGAGAATGGCAGGAAGTGACTAGTGGGGTACAGCAAGGCTCGGTGCTGGGACCGCAGCTATTTACAATATACATTAATGATTTAGATCAAAGGATTAAAAGTAACATTAGCAAATTTGCAGATGACACAAAACTGGGCCCCTAACGGTGAACTGTGAGGTGGATGTTATGAGGATGCAGGGTGACTTGAACAGGTTGGGTGAGTGGGCATATGCATGGCAGATGCAGTTTAATGTGGATAGATGTGAGGTTATCGACTTTGGTGGCAAAAACATGAAGGCAGATTATCCCACAGGCCCTACTGATGACTGTCCTAACTGACCCACTGTCAATGAGGGCCCAACAGGATCAATGGGGTAAGTATTACAGTTGCTGCTGTACTTCCACACAGATCCTGGGAGGGGTTTAAATGAGTACGGAAGGATTGGAATATTTCCCATCACCCAGCATATTTTAAAACAAGGCTGTGGCAATTTTTACATAATTGTAATATAAAATGAAGTAGCTTCTCAGACTTCCTGCTTACACATTTCGTGACAAAATCATCCATCAGCTTTTCTGCTTTTATTCTGCTGAGCTATAGGTGCTACATGGTAAGGAGCTTTCTTTCAATATGATAAACAATGAACTCTGGACAATCTGTCATGAATGAACAGATTAATCACACTGCAATTCAAGGTTTGATATCATTAGTTTTGAGTTAATAACCCTATACATTTCCTGAAATGTGATATTTTGATGGCCACTCTGCACAATAATTAGTTTTTACTCTTCACACATCTCTTGTCCTGACAGTTTACAAGGTATTCATACATCAGTATTTACGTGTAGCAACAGGAGCAGGAGGAAACCGTTCAGCCCATCAAACCTGCTTTAACCAGTTAAATCAACATGGCTGGTCTTCTACCTCAATACCAGTGGCGCAGCGGTAGAGTTGCTGCCTCACAGCGCTTACAGCGCCGGAGACCCAGGTTCGATCCTGGCTAAGGGTACCTGTCTGTATGGAGTTTGTACGTTCTCCCCATGACCCGTGTGAGTTTTCTCCGAGAACTTTGGTTTCCCCCCCACACTGTATCTGGACTTTCAAAGATACAAGTCCACACAAGAGATTAGTGTACAAAATTAGAGCACATGGTATTGGTGGTAGGATATTGACATGAATAGAGAACTGGTTGTCAGACAGGAAGCAAAGAGTAGGAATTAACGGGTCCTTTTCAGAATGGCAGGCAGTGACTAGTGGGGTGCCGCAAGGCTCGGTGCTGGGACCCCAGTTATTTACAATATATAATAACGATTTAGACGAGGGAATTAAATGTGTGAGCTGCGATGAGGATGCTTTGATGCTGCAGGGTGACTTGGATAGGTTGGGTGAGTGGCCAGATACATGGGAGATGCAGTATAATGTGGATAAATGTGAGGTTATCCACTTTGGTGGCAAGAACAGGAAGGCAGATTATTATCTGAAAGGGGTCAGATTAGGAAAATGGGAGCTCTCCTAATTTGAGGAAGGACATTATTGCTATTGAGGGAGTGCAGCGTAGATTCACCAGGTTAATTCCCAGGATGGCGGGACTGAAATATGATGAAAGAATGGTTCGACTGGGCCTGTATTCACTGGAATTCAGAGGGTGAGAGGGGATTTTATAGAAACATATAACATTCTTAAAGGATTGGACAGGCTAGATGCAGGAAAAATGTTCCCAATGTTGGGGGAGTCCAGAACCAGGGGTCACAGTTAGAATAAGGGGTCGGCCATTTAGGACTGAGATCAAGAAAAACTTCCACCCAGAGAGTTGTGAATCTGTGGAATTATCTGCCACAGAAGGAACTGGAGGCCAATTCACTGGATGATTTCAAGAGCGAGTTAGATCTAGCTCTTAGGGCTAAAGGAATCAAGGGATATGGGGAAAAAGTAGGAATGGTGTGCTGATTTTAGATGATCAGCAATTATCATATTGAATGGTGGTGCTGGCTCAAAGGGCCGAATGGCCTACACCTGCACCTATTTTTTGATGTTTGTATGTTTCTATGTTACTACTCCAAAGATGTACAGGTTTGTAGGTTAATTGACCTGGTATAAATGTAAAAATTGTCCCTAGTGTTGATGTGCGGGGATCGCTGGTCGGTACGGACTCAGTGGGCCGCAGGGCCTGTTTCCCTGCTGTATCTCTAAACTAGTGTAAACCATATTTTCACTTCCTCCCTGATAGCTTTTGAGTCTAGAGATTTATCTACTCCTCTCTGAAATATATTTAGTGGCTTAGCCTCCACCACATTCTTTGGCAGACTATTCCAGAGTTCACCACACTCTGAGTGGAGAAATGTATCCACACTCAACGTTAAATGATAGCCCATATTTTCAGACTGTTGATGATTACAGATCTGTGGTACATTGACTGCATTGGTCAGTGTTTACTGTGCATGAGAACTTCAAAGTGAATCTGCATGGAGAGTTGGGAGCATACTACACTGGTTCATTCTCTGCAATCCAATTTAGAAGCAAGGTGTATTCTTCTGTTGGTTGCTTGCATTGACGTTACTGGAGCTTGGCAAAGTTATTAGGAAAGATTATGTTGAGTCTGCGTATTGTCTATATTTCCATAGTTGTTGAATGCTAGATGTGGCTTATTTAGGCTTGTGTATATCCCACCAGTCTTTAATTGTCATGGGTACACAAAAATGCTGGAGAAACTCAGCGGGTGCAGCAGCATCTATGGAGCGAAGGAAATAGGTAATGTTTCGGGCCAAAACCCTTCTTCAGACCCTTTAATTGTCATGGGACAGGTTAAGATTTAATATCGACTTTTTGTTCCTGATATGAGTTATGGGATGGGAATGGGCCCATGCCAGGTTTCAGGCTTAGCACTGGTGATGACAGTGAATTTGAAGTCGATTTGAGAGGACAATTTAAAATATTACGTGAAATGAGGCTAGTTATGGTCAAGAAAGCTCCAATTCCAAAATTACTTCTGAATTTATTCCTCTCACACCATTCCAAGCAGAATCAGATCAATAAATAAAATTAAGAAATGCGTGATGCATCTGATGTGTGTAAAATCAGATGGCAACTATTGGAACCCATCATGATCATATCTGCTGTAAATATCCAGGTGACATGGTGGCACCGTGGTACAGTTGCTGTCTTACGTCACCAGAGACTCAGGTTTCATCCTGACTCTGGCTGCTATCTGTACAGAGTTCGTACGTTCCCACCGTGACTTGTGCCTATTGTCTATTAGCTTAAAACAAACATTATGCAGTGTATGAACCCCCCACCCCCAATAAAAGATATCCTGTGTTCAATCCTAATCCTTGATGCTGTCTCTGGGAGGTTTACACGTTTGCATTGTGAGCCCAGGTGTTGTGGTTTCCTCCCACATCCCAAAGGCATTTAGGTTGACAGATGAATTGGCCACTGAAAGTTGTACACAGTGTACAGTTGTGTGGTAGAATCTGGGGGGAGTTGATGGGGACGTGAGGAGAATAACATGGACAGTGTAAATGGTCAGCATGGACTCTTGTGGGAAGAAGGGCCCGTTTCTTTGTTGTATGGCTCTATGAGATGCTGCCTGACCTGAACGAAACCTGAATGAGTGGTTGAGAGTTCCTCAGTTTGAGGAGTGAGTACAATATCAGACACAGGGTGCAGCAGAGGGGACCAAACCTGCTCAGGAACCAAGTCCACAGACTGTTTCTGTAATGGGGGCATTTAACTGTGCAAAGTGCTTACACTTGAGAAAGCACTTGTGCAGGAAACTGTAAATAAGTCAGGATCAGGATGATTGCACATAGCAAGTTCCTTGATGTTACATCAAATCAATAATCCCCCCCTCCCCCTGGGTCCAGTACCTTTTGTTGCAAATAGAGTTTACCAGGTTACCAAGAGATCAGGAATACACCCTTGGTTTACCAGAGGATGTGGCTATACTTATAAAGAAAGTGACACCATCATGGTTTCTTGCAGGGGGAGCCCCCTGAGTACAACAGCCACAACTTCATTTGGAGAAAGCAACTAACATCTGTCCCACGAGCATGCGACTCCATGCGGCAAGCGCGACCTAAAGGGTCGGTCCCACCAGCATGCGCCTGCATGCGGCAAGCTCGACCAAACCAGAAGCGGGGGCCGCGCGGAGGTCGAGTGAGTGACATGAAGTTCGAGCGAAGTCTGCGGGAAGTTCGCGCGTGACGTACGGCATTGAGGCGTCTGCGGGCCGGCAGGCCGATGCCGCGCAGAATTTTTGAACGCGGTCAGTTTTTCGGAGCCACGCGCGATGTTGGGGCTAGCTCCGCACAACTCCATACGGCTCCGGCGATTGAAGTGGGACCGGCCCCGCGAGGCCGTACGGCTCAAGCGACCACGTTAGGTCGCGCTTGCCGCATGCAGGCGCATGCTGGTGGGACCGGCCCTTCAGGTCGTGCTTGCCGCATGGAGTCGCATGCTCGTGGGACAGGCCCTTAACTAGTCATCCAGAACACAGGTCAGCCGGCTGGGCTCTTCAGCGTCAACCTCGTTCTGCTGGCAGCATTACTTAATTTAATTCACACAGCATGGTGCACATCATTAGCAGCAGAGATTATTTTCTTCACAAAAACAGTCAGTTTGAACTGCGTGCTGATGCAGAGTTCAAAGTGTGGATGGTCCTGAATGTTGTGCACTGATGAGACATATAAAGAAACATATATAATTCTTAAGGGAATGGACAGGGTAGAGGCAGGAAAACTGTTCCTGTTGTTGAGGGTCTAGAACCAGGGGTCACAGTTTAAAAATAAGGGATATGCCATTTAGGACTGAGATGAGGAAAAGCTTCTTCACAAAGAGAGTTGTGAATCGGTTGAATTCTCTGCCACAGAAGTCAGTGGAGGCCAATTCACTGGATGTTTCCAAGAGAGAGTTACATTTAGCTCTTAGGGCTAAAAGAATCAAGGGAGATGGGGAGAAAGTAGGAACTGATTTTAGATGATCAACCATGATCATATTGAATGGCGGTGCTGGCTCAAAGGGCCGAATGGCCTACTCCTGCCTCTATTTTTGCAGTGTTTCAATGCACTGACTACACACCAATAAAGCAGTAAGGGCCTGGCAAATGCTCTGCTGCATCATATCTCTCTGAAGTGCGTCACATTCAATGAATTAGTGTGCTCAGAGAGTCCCTGCAAGTAGTAGGAGCAGTCAGGTGAACAGATAGTGCACCACAAAGAGCTACTGCATGGATAGTTAATCAACTTTTGGCAAGATTGGTTGATAGAATATTGGAAAAGACAACAAACATAATTTCAACTCTTCAAATTAGCTTGTGAAGTTGTACTGCACAATAAAGGACCAACAAGTTCATGCCAACATTTCTAATTGTTTTGTTTTGCATGGTCTTTCTTTTTCCTGTCTTGCAGAATTTTACATATGATCATTGATATGTAATTTGTGTGTAGTTTATGTGTAATTTATGCTTTGTGTGCTCGAGTCCATGTGTCTGTAGTGTTGCTGGAGACAAGAGTTTCACTGTGCCACACTGTACTTGTGTACATGACAATTAACTCAAGTTGACTTGATCTGAAGTGCCATTATGTATTTACTTCAGGATTGCACCAAATTCACGTTAGTACTGGAATTAGGCACAAAGACACATGGTTAACAATTAAGTCAAGGTGATGATGCAAGTTGAAGGAGATGTTGCAGTTCCAATCTACCAATGAGAACTTTACAACTCAAGCTTTCCAGGCCCAAAGCAAAGTGTGGCACAGTAGCTCAGCAGTAGAGACCCTGGTTCGATCCAAACAATGAAGCTAACAATGATCTATTCTACAATTTCCTTGACCTTCATCTCCATTGATGTCTCGTTTTCACACCCTACTCTTCCTTATCTCAGTGTCTCCCTCTCCTCTGACTCTGTCTGAAGAAGGGTCTCGACCCGAAATGTCACCCATTCCTTCTATCCAGAGAAGCTGCCTGTCCCACTGAGTTATTCCAGCATTTTGTGTCTATGTTCGATCCGGAATGCAGGTGCTTGTCTGCATTGAGTTTGTATGTTCTCCCCTTTTCACCGGGATCGCTGGTTTCCTCCCACACTCCAAAGATGTGCAGGTTTGTAGGTTAATTGGCTTGGTATGATTGTAAATTGTCCCTAGTGTGTAGGATAGTGTTAGTGTGCGGGGATCACTAGTCGGCGCAGGTGGGGGGGGGGGGGGGGCGGAGAAGGATCTGATTAAAAACGTGTACTTAAAGACGACGAAATGTAATGAGGAGCGGATACTTAGAAAGAAAAGCGAAATCTCTAGCGAATTGGAAATGATGTCGGAGATTGAGCGTCTGGATTCGGCGTGGCAATGAATCAAAGGAAGAAATGCAGCCGGCAGATTCCGATTGGACATCTGCGAGCATCGGCCATTCCGATTGGACATCTGCGTGCATCGGCCATTCCGATTGGACATCTGCAAGTATTGGGAACGAATCAAAAGGCAGACAGGCAGCCAGCCAGACGTCAGGCGGCAGGCACAGAGTTTTAATAGTATACTAGACCAAGTGCAGACCCGTTGGGTCTGTTTCCCTAACAGTGTTTGCGGGGGGGGGGGGGGGGGCTGCGGCATCACACTCACATTAACCACCCCCAAAACACACAGGTGGGGGGAGGGGAGGTGAGAAGAGGGGAGGGAGCGGAGAGGAGGAGGAGGAAACGGGACAGATTTGGGAGGGAAAGGAGAGCGGGGTAGGAGGTGAGAGAGGGGGATGGGGAGACGTGGGGGAGGGAGGGATGGGGAGGGAGGGGAGGATGGAGGGAGGGGGAGAGGGGTGGGGGAGAGAGGGGAGAGAGGAGGGGGAAGGGGGGAGAGAAGAGGAAGAGTGGGGAGGGAGGAGGAGAGGGGTAGGGGGAGTGATGGAAGAGGGACAGAGGGGTAGGGGAAGGGGGTGGGGGGAGAGAGGGAATGGTAGAGAGGGAAGGGGGTGGGGGAGAGAGGGAAGGGGGGTGGGGGAGGGACAGGGGGAGAGGAGTGGGGAGGAAGGGAGGGAGGGGTAGAGGGGTAGCGGGAGAGGTGGAAGAGGGACGGGGGAGTGGTGGAAGAGGAACAGAGGGGTAGGGAAAGGGGTGGGGGAGAGAGGGGAAGGGAAGGGAAGAGAGAGGGGTGGGGGAGGAAGAGGGGTGGGGTAAGGGGAGAGAAGTGGAAGAGTGGGGAGGGAGGGGTAGGGGGAGTGTGGAAGAGGGACAGAGCGGTATGGGGGAAGGGGGAGGGGGGAGAGAGGGAAGGGGGTGGGGGAGAGAGGGATGGGTGGGAGAGGGAGAGGGGTGAGGAGAGGGAAACATAGCAATTAAGTGCAGGAGTAGGCCATTCGGCCCTACGAGCCTGCACCACCATTCAATATGGTCATGGCTGATCATCCAACTCAGTATCCTGTACCTGCCTTCTCTCCATACCCCCTGATCCCTTTAGCCACATGGGCCAGATCTAACTCCCTCTTAAATATAGCCAATGAACTGGCCTCAACTACCTTCTGTGCCAGTGAATTCCAGAGATTCACCACTCTCTGTGTGAAAAATGTTTTTCTCATCTCGGTCCTAAAAGATTTACCCCTTATCCTTAAACTGTGACCCCTTGTTCTGGACTTCCCCAACATCTGGAACAATCTTCCTGCATCTAGCCTGTCCAACCCCTTAAGAATTTTGTAAGTCTATAAGATACCCCCTCAATCATCTAAAATCTAGCGAGTACAAGCTGAGTCTATCCAGTCTTTATTCATATGAAAGACCTGACATCCCAGGAATCAGTCTGGTGAGCCTTCTCTGTACTCCCACTATGGCAAGAATGTCTTTGAGCATTGGGCATTGTGACATCACACGATGGAACGTTCACCAGGGGCTGGGGCTGCTTCTATGGGTGAGAAGACAGTATTTCTTGAAATATTGGGGGGGGGGGGGGGGGGGGGGGGTGCGGCATCACACTCACATTAACCACCCCCCAAACACACAGGTGGGGGGAGGGGGGTGAGAAGAGGGGAGGGAGGGGAGAGGAGGAGGAGGAAACGGGACAGATTTGGGAGAGAATGGAGAGCGGGGTAGGGGGATGGGGAGAGAGATGTGGGGGAGGGGGGGATGGGGAGGGAGGGGAAGAGGGAGGGAGGGGGAGAGGGGTGGGGGGAGAGAGGGGAAAGAGTGGGGAGGGAGAGTGGAGGGGGTGGGGCGAGAGAAGTGGAAGAGTGGGGAGGGAGGAGGAGAGGGGTAGGGGGAGTGATGGAAGACGGAGTGAGGGATAGGGGGAAGGGGGCGGGGGGTGAGAGGGAAGGGGGTGGGGGAGAGAGGGATGGGAGAGGGAGAGGGGTGAGGAGAGGGAGGGGGGAGGAGAGAAGGGGAGAGAAGTGGAAGAGTGGGGAGGGAGGGAGGGGTAGCGGGAGTGGTGGAAGAGAGACGGGGGAGTGGTGGAAGAGAAACAGAGGGGTAAGAGGAAGGGGTGGGGGAGAGAGGGAAAGGGAGGGGAAGAGAGAGGGGTGGGGGAGGGAGAGGGGTGAGGTAAGGGGTGAGAAGTGGAAGAGTGGGGAGGGAGGGATAGCCGGAGTGGTGGAAGAGAGACGGGGGAGTGGTGGAAGAGGAACAGAGGGGTAAGAGGAAGGGGTGGGGGAGAGAGGGAAAGGGAGGGGAAGAGAGAGGGGTGGGGGAGGGAGAGGGGTGAGGTAAGGGGTGAGAAGTGAAAGAGTGGGGAGGGAGGGGTAGGGGGAGTGGTGGAAGAGGGACAGAGGGGTAGGGGAAGGGGGCGGGGGGAGAGAGGGAAGGGGGTGGGGTAGAGAGGGAAGGGGGGGGGGGGAGAGAGGGATGGGTGGGAGAGGGAGAGGGGTGAGGAGAGGGAAACATAGAAACATAGAAATTAAGTGCAGGAGTAGGCCATTCGGCCCTTTGAGCCTGCACCACCATTCAATATGATCATGGCTGATCATCCAACTCAGTATCCTGTACCTGCCTTCTCTCCATATCCCCTGATCCCTTTAGCCACAAGGGCCACATCTAACTCCCTCTTAAGTTCCGATTGGGCATATGTGAACATTGGGCATTGTGACATCACACAATGGAACGTTCACCAGGGGCTGGGGCTCCTGCAAAGGCATATGTAAATGAATCCATTCCGATTGGACATCTGTGAGCATTGGGCATTGTGACATCACACGATGGAACGTTCACCAGGGGCTGGGGCTGGTGCTGCATCTATGGGTGAGAAGCCAGTTTATTTTTGAAATATTGGGTGCGGGGGGGGGGGGGGGGGGGGGTTTGATTAAAAACGTGTACTTAAACACGACGAAATGTAATGAGGAGCGGATACTTAGAAAGAAAAGTGAAATCTCTACCGAAATGGAAAAGATGTCGGCGATTCTGCGTCTGGTTTCGGAGTTGCAGTGAATCAAAGGAAGAAATGCAGCCGGCAGCCGTCCATGTAAATGGATCCATTCCGATTGGACATCTGAGAGCATTGGGCATTGTGATTGGACATCTGCGAGCATTGGGCATTGTGACATCACACGATGGAAACGAATCAAAAGGAAGAAAGGCAGCCGGACGGACGGCAGGCGACAGGCACACAGTTTTATATATTAGAAGATAGATAGATAGATAGATAGATAGATAGATAGATAGATAGATAGATAGATAGATAGATAGATATAACATTCTTAAAGAATTGGACAGGCTAGATGCAGGAAAAATGTTCCCAATGTTGGGGGAGTCCAGAACCAGGGGGTCACAGTTAGAATAAGTGGTCGGCCATTTAGGACTGAGATCAAGAAAAACTTCCACCCAGAGAGTTGTGAATCTGTGGAATTATCTGCCACAGAAGGCACTGGAGGCCAATTCACTGGATGATTTCAAGAGCGAGTTAGATCTAGCTCTTAGGGCTAAAGGAATCAAGGGATATGGGGAAAAAGCAGGAATGGTGTGCTGATTTTAGATGATCAGCAATTATCATATTGAATGGTGGTGCTGGCTCAAAGGGCCGAATGGCCTACTCCTGCACCTATTTTTTGATGTTTGTATGTTTCTATGTTTCTACTCCAAAGATGTACAGGTTTGTAGGTTAATTGACCTGGTATAAATGTAAAAATTGTCCCTAGTGTTGATGTGCGGGGATCGCTGGTCGGTACGGACTCAGTGGGCCACAGGGCCTGTTTCCCTGCTGTATCTCTAAACTAGTGTAAACCATATTTTCACTTCCTCCCTGATAGCTTTTGAGTCTAGAGATTTATCTACTCCTCTCTGAAATATATTTAGTGGCTTAGCCTCCACCACATTCTTTGGCAGACTGTTCCAGAGTTCACCACACTCTGAGTGGAGAAATGTATCCACACTCAACGTTAAATGATAGCCCATATTTTCAGACTGTTGATGATTACAGATCTGTGGTACATTGACTGCATTGGTCAGTGTTTACTGTGCATGAGAACTTCAAAGTGAATCTGCATGGAGAGTTGGGAACATACTACACTGGTTCATTCTCTGCAATCCAATTTAGAAGCAAGGTGTATTCTTCTGTTGGTTGCTTGCATTGACTTTACTGGAGCTTGGCAAAGTTATTAGGAAAGATTATGTTGAGTCTGCGTATTGTCTATATTTCCATAGTTGTTGAATGCTAGATGTGGCTTATTTAGGCTTGTGTATATCCCACCAGTCTTTAATTGTCATGGGTACACAAAAATGCTGGAGAAACTCAGCGGGTGCAGCAGCATCTATGGAGCGAAGGAAATAGGTAATGTTTCGGGCCGAAACCCTTCTTCAGACCCTTTAATTGTCATGGGACAGGTTAAGATTTAATATCGACTTTTTGTTCCTGATATGAGTTATGGGATGGGAATGGGCCCATGCCAGGTTTCAGGCTTAGCACTGGTGATGACAGTGAATTTGAAGTCGATTTGAGAGGACAATTTAAAATATTATGTGAAATGAGGCTAGTTATGGTCAAGAAAGCTCCAATTCCAAAATTACTTCTGAATTTATTCCTCTCACACCATTCCAAGCAGAATCAGATCAATAAATAAAATTAAGAAATGCGTGATGCATCTGATGTGTGTAAAATCAGATGGCAACTATTGCAACCCATCATGATCATATCTGCTGTAAATATCCAGGTGGCATGGTGGCACCGTGGTACAGTTGCTGTCTTACGTCACCAGAGACTCAGGTTTCATCCTGACTCTGGCTGCTATCTGTACAGAGTTCGTACGTTCCCACCGTGACTTGTGCCTATTGTCTATTAGCTTAAAACAAAAATTATGCAGTGTATGAACCCCCCACCCCCAATAAAAGATATCCTGTGTTCAATCCTAATCCTTGATGCTGTCTCTGGGAGGTTTACACGTTTGCATTGTGAGCCCAGGTGTTGTGGTTTCCTCCCACATCCCAAAGGCATTTAGGTTGACAGATGAATTGGCCACTGAAAGTTGTACACAGTGTACATTTGTGTGGTAGAATCTGGGGGGAGTTGATGGGGACGTGAGGAGAATAACATGGACAGTGTAAATGGTCAGCATGGACTCTTGTGGGAAGAAGGGCCTGTTTCTTTGTTGTATGGCTCTATGAGATGCTGCCTGACCTGAACGAAACATGAATGAGAGGTTGAGAGTTCCTCAGTTTGAGGAGTGAGTACAATATCAGACACAGGGTGCAGCAGAGGGGACCAAACCTGCTCAGGAACCAAGTCCACAGACTGTTTCTGTAATGGGGGCATTTAACTGTGCAAAGTGCTTACACTTGAGAAAGCACTTGTGCAGGAAACTGTAAATAAGTCAGGATCAGGATGATTGCACATAGCAAGTTCCTTGATGTTACATCAAATCAATAATCCCCCCCTCCCCCTGGGTCCAGTACCTTTTGTTGCAAATAGAGTTTACCAGGTTACCAAGAGATCAGGAATACACCCTTGGTTTACCAGAGGATGTGGCTATACTTATAAAGAAAGTGACACCATCATGGTTTCTTGCAGGGGGAGCCCCCTGAGTACAACAGCCACAACTTCATTTGGAGAAAGCAACTAACATCTGTCCCACGAGCATGCGACTCCATGCGGCAAGCGCGACCTAAAGGGTCGGTCCCACCAGCATGCGCCTGCATGCGGCAAGCTCGACCAAACCAGAAGCGGGGGCCGCGCGGAGGTCGAGTGAGTGACATGAAGTTCGAGCGAAGTCCGCGGGAAGTTCGCGCGTGACGTACGGCATTGAGGTGTCTGCGGGCCGGCAGGCCGATGCCGCGCAGAATTTTTGAACGCGGTCAGTTTTTCGGAGCCACGCGCGATGTTGGGACTAGCTCCGCACAACTCCATACGGCTCCGGCGATTGAAGTGGGACCGGCCCCGCGAGGCCGTACGGCTCAAGCGACCACGTTAGGTCGCGCTTGCTGCATGCAGGCGCATGCTGGTGGGACCGGCCCTTTAGGTCGTGCTTGCCGCATGGAGTCGCATGCTCGTGGGACAGGCCCTTAACTAGTCATCCAGAACACAGGTCAGCCGGCTGGGCTCTTCAGCGTCAACCTCGTTCTGCTGGCAGCATTACTTAATTTAATTCACACAGCATGGTGCACATCATTAGCAGCAGAGATTATTTTCTTCACAAAAACAGTCAGTTTGAACTGCGTGCTGATCCAGAGTTCAAAGTGTGGATGGTCCTGAATGTTGTGCACTGATGAGACATATAAAGAAACATATATAATTCTTAAGGGAATGGACAGGGTAGAGGCAGGAAAAATGTTCCTGATGTTGAGGGTCTAGAACCAGGGGTCACAGTTTAAAAATAAGGGATATGCCATTCAGGACTGAGATGAGGAAAAGCTTCTTCACAAAGAGAGTTGTGAATCGGTGGAATTCTCTGCCACAGAAGTCAGTGGAGGCCAATTCACTGGATGTTTCCAAGAGAGAGTTACATTTAGCTCTTAGGGCTAAAAGAATCAAGGGAGATGGGGAGAAAGTAGGAACTGATTTTAGATGATCAACCATGATCATATTGAATGGCGGTGCTGGCTCAAAGGGCCGAATGGCCTACTCCTGCCTCTATTTTTGCAGTGTTTCAATGCACTGACTGCACACCAATAAAGCAGTAAGGGCCTGGCAAATGCTCTGCTGCATCATATCTCTCTGAAGTGCGTCACATTCAATGAATTAGTGTGCTCAGAGAGTCCCTGCAAGTAGTAGGAGCAGTCAGGTGAACAGATAGTGCACCACAAAGAACTACTGCATGGATAGTTAATCAACTTTTGGCAAGATTGGTTGATAGAATATTGGAAAAGACAACAAACATAATTTCAACTCTTCAAATTAGCTTGTGACGTTGTACTGCACAATAAAGGACCAACAAGTTCATGATTAGCTTGTGACGTTGTACTGCACAATAAAGGACCAACAAGTTCATGCCAACATTTCTAATTGGTTTGTTTTGCATGGTCTTTCTTTTTCCTGTCTTGCAGAATTTTACACATGATCATTGATATGTAATTTGTGTGTAGTTTATGTGTAATTTATGCTTTGTGTGCTCGAGTCCATGTGTCTGTAGTATTGCTGGAGACAAGAGTTTCACTGTGCTACACCGTACTTGTGTACATGACAATTAACTCAAGTTGACTTGATCTGAAGTGTCATTATGTATTTACTTCAGGATTGCACCAAATTCACGTTAGTACTGGAATTAGGCACAAAGACACATGGTTAACAATTAAGTCAAGGTGATGATGCAAGTTGAAGGAGATGTTGCAGTTCCAATCTACCAATGAGAACTTTACAACTCAAGCTTTCCAGGCCCAAAGCAAAGGGTGGCACAGTAGCTCAACGGTAGAGACCCTGGTTCGATCCAAACAATGAAGCTAACAATGATCTATTCTACAATTTCCTTGACATTCATCTCCATTGATGTCTCGTTTTCACACCCTGCTCTTCCTTATCTCAGTGTCTCCCTCTCCTCTGACTCTGTCTGAAGAAGGGTCTCGACCCGAAATGTCTCCCATTCCTTCTATCCAGAGAAGCTGCCTGTCCCACTGAGTTATTCCAGCATTTTGTGTCTATGTTCGATCCGGAATGCAGGTGCTTGTCTGCATTGAGTTTGTATGTTCTCCCCTTTTCACCGGGATCGCTGGTTTCCTCCCACACTCCAAAGATGTGCAGGTTTGTAGGTTAATTGGCTTGGTATGATTGTAAATTGTCCCTAGTGTGTAGGATAATGTTAGTGTGCGGGGATCACTAGTCGGCGTGGACTCAGTGAGCTGAAGGGCTTGTTTCCGCATTCTATCTTTAAACTAACTTAAACTAAACTAAATCTATATTATACTAAAACTCTTCCCTTTGTTCTCAACATTTTAAATTTCCGTGTTGGCTTTCTTTTAATCTCTTTAATTTGTATCTTCTTCCAAAACGCTTGGCCACAGCATTCCCATTTTCACACATGCTACTCACATTTCAAATTGACAAGGAAACTTTCTATAAGTCTCAGGGTATTCAACAGAAATCTCAATCAATGGGCTTATTCTTCATTTCTCAGGAAGAAGCAATGGTAAATTTAAGTGTTGTTATTCATTGATTAGTTCCCATTTAAATACAAGTGCTTCTACAATCCAATTGTATTTTGTTTCAGTGATAGCTTTGATGATACTATGGTGGGCTGACACAAGCAAAAAAAATAGATTTGTACACTGAAAGTTGTACACAGTGTACAGTTGTGTGGTAGAATCTGGGGGGAGTTGATGGGGACGTGAGGAGAATACCATGGACAGTGTAAATGGTCAGCATGGACTCTTGTGGGAAGAAGGGCCCGTTTCTTTGTTGTATGGCTCAATGAGATGCTGCCTGACCTGAACGAAATCTGAATGAGAGGTTGAGAGTTCCTCAGTTTGAGGAGTGAGTACAATATCAGACACAGGGTGCAGCAGAGGGGACCAAACCTGCTCAGGAACCAAGCCCACAGACTGTTTCTGTAATGGGGGCATTTAACTGTGCAAAGTGCTTACACTTGAGAAAGCACTTGTGCAGGAAACTGTAAATAAGTCAGGATCAGGATGATTGCACATAGCAAGTTCCGTGATGTTACATCAAATCAATAATCCCCCCCTCCCCCTGGGTCCAGTACCTTTTGTTGCAAATAGAGTTTACCAGGTTACCAAGAGATCAGGAATACACCCTTGGTTTACCAGAGGATGTGGCTATACTTATAAAGAAAGTGACACCATCATGGTTTCTTGCAGGGGGAGCCCCCTGAGTACAACAGCCACAACTTCATTTGGAGAAAGCAACTAACATCTGTCCCACGAGCATGCGGCTCCATGCGGCAAGCGCGACCTAAAGGGTCGGTCCCACCAGCATGCGCCTGCATGCGGCAAGCTCGACCAAACCAGAAGCGGGGCCGCGCGGAGGTCGAGTGAGTGACATGAAGTTCGAGCGAAGTCCGCGGGAAGTTCGCGCGTGACGTACGGCATTGAGGCGTCTGCGGGCCGGCAGGCCGATGCCGCGCAGAATTTTTGAACACGGTCAGTTTTTCGGAGCCACGCGCGATGTTGGGGCTAGCTCCGCACAACTCCATACGGCTCCGGCGATTGAAGTGGGACCGGCCCCGCGATGCCGTACGGCTCAAGCGACCACGTTAGGTCGCGCTTGCCGCATGCAGGTGCATGCTGGTGGGACCGGCCCTTTAGGTCGTGCTTGCCGCATGGAGTCGCATGCTCGTGGGACAGGCCCTTAACTAGTCATCCAGAACACAGGTCAGCCGGCTGGGCTCTTCAGCGCCAACCTCGTTCTGCTGGCAGCATTACTTAATTTAATTCACACAGCATGGTGCACATCATTAGCAGCAGAGATTATTTTCTTCACAAAAACAGTCAGTTTGAACTGCGTGCTGATCCAGAGTTGAAAGTGTGGATGGTCCTGAATGTTGTTCACTGATGAGATATATAAAGAAACATATATAATTCTTAAGGGAATGGACAGGGTAGAGGCAGGAAAAATGTTCCTGATGTTGGGGGTCTAGAACCAGGGGTCACAGTTTAAAAATAAGGGATATGCCATTTAGGACTGAGATGAGGAAAAGCTTCTTCACAAAGAGAGTTGTGAATTGGTGGAATTCTCTGCCACAGAAGTCAGTGGAGGCCAATTCACTGGATGTTTCCAAGAGAGAGTTACATTTAGCTCTTAGGGCTAAAAGAATCAAGGGAGATGGGGAGAAAGTAGGAGCTGATTTTAGATGATCAACCATGATCATATTGAATGGCGGTGCTGGCTCAAAGGGCCGAATGGCCTACTCCTGCCTATTTTTGCAGTGTTTCAATGCACTGACTGCACACCAATAAAGCAGTAAGGGTCTGGCAAATGCTCTGCTGCATCATATCTCTCTGAAGTGCGTCACATTCAATGAATTAGTGTGCTCAGAGAGTCCCTGCAAGTAGTAGGAGCAGTCAGGTGAACAGATAGTGCACCACAAAGAGCTACTGCATGGATAGTTAATTAACTTTTGGCAAGATTGGTTGATAGAATATTGGAAAAGACAACAAACATAATTTCAACTCTTCAAATTAGCTTGTGACGTTGTACTGCACAATAAAGGACCAACAAGTTCATGCCAACATTTCTAATTGTTTTGTTTTGCATGGTCTTTCTTTTTCCTGTCTTGCAGAATTTTACACATGATCATTGATATGTAATTTGTGTGTAGTTTATGTGTAACTTATGCTTTGTGTGCTCGAGTCCATGTGTCTGTAGTATTGCTGGCGACAAGAGTTTCACTGTGCTACACCATACTTATGTACATGACAATTAACTCAAGTTGACTTGATCTGAAGTGTCATTATGTATTTACTTCAGGATTGCACCAAATTCACGTTAGTACTGGAATTAGGCACAAAGACACATGGTTAACAATTAAGTCAAGGTGATGATGCAAGTTGAAGGAGATGTTGCAGTTCCAATCTACCAATGAGAACTTTACAACTCAAGCTTTCCAGGCCCAAAGCAAAGGGTGGCACAGTAGCTCAACGGTAGAGACCCTGGTTCGATCCAAACAATGAAGCTAACAATGATCTATTCTACAATTTCCTTGACCTTCATCTCCATTGATGTCTCGTTTTCACACCCTACTCTTCCTTATCTCAGTGTCTCCCTCTCCTCTGACTCTGTCTGAAGAAGGGTCTCGACCCGAAATATCTCCCATTCCCTCTATCCAGAGAAGCTGCCTGTCCCACTGAGTTATTCCAGCATTTTGTGTCTATGTTCGATCCGGAATGCAGGTGCTTGTCTGCATTGAGTTTGTATGTTCTCCCCTTTTCACCGGGATTGCTGGTTTCCTCCCACACTCCAAAGATGTGCAGGTTTGTAGGTTAATTGGCTTGGTATGATTGTAAATTGTCCCTAGTGTGTAGGATAGTGTTAGTGTGCGGGGATCACTAGTCGGCGTGGACTCAGTGAGCTGAAGGGCTTGTTTCTGCATTGTATCTTTAAACTAACTTAAACTAAACTAAATCTATATTATACTAAAACTCTTCCCTTTGTTCTCAACATTCTAAATTTCCGTGTTGGCTTTCTTTTAATCTCTTTAATTTGTATCTTCTTCCAAAACGCTTGGCCACAGCATTCCCATTTTCACACATGCTACTCACATTTCAAATTAACAAGGAAACTTTCTATAAGTCTCACAGGGTATTCAACAGAAATCTCAATCAATGGGCTTATTCTTCTTTTCTCAGGAAGAAGCAATGGTAAATTTAAGTGTTGTTATTCATTGATTAGTTTCCCATTTAAATACAATTGCTTCTACAATCCAATTGTATTTTGTTTCAGTGATAGCTTTGATGAAAATATGGTGGGCTGACACAAGCAAAAAAAATAGATTTGTTATGCTTGGTTCATCAAAATGCAGTTAAGTAAGTCATGCTGATGCTGCCGAAACTCCGCAGGAGAAAGGTCACAACTCGGGCACATACTTAGACTCGACAATTATTTCTCTCTTTTTAGACTTCACCCCTGCTTAAGGTGAACTGGTGGTTTAATAGAACAGAGAACCATTGGGCACAAGAACAGGCCCTTCAGTCCACAATATCTGTGCCGAACATGATGCCATGTTGAACTAATTTCCCCTGCCTGCATGGAATCCATATCCCTCCATTCCCTACATGTCCATGTGTCTGTATAAAAGCCTCAAACACCACTCTCACATCTGCTTCCACTGCCCTACGTGCCATTGCATTTCAGGCAATTAAAGTCGGGAGTAGATTCATCAAGGTTGTTCAGCTGTTTAATAAGATAATGGCTCATCAGATCTCCCATCATTCATAACCTTTCACCCTCTTGTTTATCACAAATCTGTCAACCCCCACCCAGAATTGTGAATCTGTGGAATTCGCTGCCTCAGAAGGCAGTGGAGGCTAATTCTCTGGATGCTTTCAGGAGAGAGTTAGAAAGAGCTCTTAAAGATAGCAGAGTCAGGGGATATGGGGAGAAAGCAGGAACGGGTTACTGAATGTGGATGGTCAGCCATGATCACAGTGAATGGCGGTGCTGGCTCGAAAGGCCGAATGGCCTACTCCTGCACCTATTGTTTATTAAAAATAGTCAAAGAATCTGACAGGGCAATGCTAAGGACCTATCATCACTTGTGGATGATCAGGCTGTTACAATGATATGACATTACAATAAGCGTCGGAAGGAACTGCAGATAGCTAGTAACTCAGAGTGATGTTTCGGGTCGAGGCCCTTCAGGATGGAGTCTGAAGAAGGGTCTCGACCCGAAATATCATCCATTCCTCTCCAGAGATGCTGCCTGTCCCGTTGAGTTACTCCAGCTTTTGGTCTGTCTTCGGTGTAAACCAGCATCTGCAGTTCCTTCCTACACATACTGTACTGCAGATACCAGTTTACACTGAAGATAGACACCAGTTTACACTGAAGATAGATGAAAATGCTTGAGTAACTCAACAGGTCAGGCAGCATCTCTGGAGAAAAGGAATAGGTGACGTTTCAGGTCGAGACCCTTCTTTGGATACAATGATATTACAAGGCTATTCAGCAGTATCTAATTGTTATAAGGTTTATTGATGTGTTTTGAGAATGGAAACCATCACCATGCCCTGCCTGATGGTCACCATCAAGGATAACGCAGAGTTCTTAGTTATTTTGAGGAACAGAACTTACAAACAAAGAAATAGATGGAATTCAAGTTGTTTCTGTGCAGTTGCTAACAGTAATATGTTCTGAATCTACAAATGTGCAGTCAGGTGTGATCATAAGAATACAAGAAAATCAAGAGTCAAGTCGAAAGTGTTTAATTGTTGTATGCAAATGAAACAATTAAATTCTTACTTGCTGCAGCTTTTACGTCCCAGAGGCCATTCGGACTGTAAACGCCTATCTCACCAGGGACTAACGCTACTCATTATTTATTATGTAAAAGAATATGTGTGTTTATGATTGTGTTTATAGTTTGTTTGGTTGTTTGTCTTTTTGCACAAAAGTCCGCGAGCATTGCCACTTTCATTTCACTGCACATCTCGTATGTGTATGTGACAAATAAACTTGACTTGACTTGACTTGAATGCAACAACACAAAAAATAAAAGCACAATAAACAATAATACTGAGTCAGCCACTCATCTGCCACCCCCCCCCCCCTCCCCCTCCATGCACATTCAATATGATCATGGTTATAGGAAAATATGATCAAAAACCCTAAATTTCAACTACTCCCTTTTGGCCATTCCCGACAGCCCTCAATTCCCCAATCCTTCACAAATGTATGCGCCTCCTCTGTAAGTATACTGAATAATTTAGACTCCGCATCCCTCCAGCGTAGAGAATTCCAGAGATCCACAACCCGCAGTGTGAAGAAATCCCTGCACTTCTCACTTTTAAATACTCACCTCCCCCAACCTTGTAACATCGGCAGGGAATCGGACAGGTTAATAGAAGGCACAGAAACAGCACTTTCACATCTCCTTGTGTAAGGAACTGCAGATGCTGGTTTAAACCGAAGATAGACTCAAAAAGCTGGAGTAACTCAGCGGGCCAGGCAGCATCTCTGGAGAGAAGGAATGGGTGACGTTTCGGGTCGAGACCCTTCTTCAGACATCTCGTTTATTCGTAGCAGCCTATCTTCCCACCTTTAACGAGTGCTAGCCAATAACAGTAGGTTGCGAGCTAACTTACTGCACCTTTGGCTCAGAATCACACATCCGCATGGTACACAGATTTAGTTTAGTTTAGAGATACAGCGCGGAAACAGGCCCTTCGGCCCACCGAGTCTGCACCGATCAGCGATCCCCATACATAAAGCCAATTTAACCTATAAACCTGTATGTATTTGGAGTGTGGGAGGAACATACAGAATAGTGAAAAGCTTGGATAGAGTGGATGTGGAGAGGATGTTTCCATTAGTGGGAGAATCTAGGACTAGAGGTCATAGCCTCAGAAATAAAGGACGTTCCTTTAGAAAGGATATGAGGATAAATGTCTTCAATCAGGGGGTGGTGAATTGCCACAGAAGGCTGGGGAGGCCAAGTCAGTGGATATTTATAAGGTAGGGAAAGATAGATTCTTGATTAGTACAGGTGTCAGAGGTTATGGGGAGAATGCGGTTAGGAGGGAGAGATAGATCAGCCATGATCAATTTGCGGATTAGACTTGATGGACCAAATGGCCTAATTCTACTCCTATCCTTTATGACCTTATGACCTTATGAAGCATCCCAGAGAAAACCCACGCGGTCACAGGTAGAACGTTCAAACTCCGCACAGGCAGCACCCGTAGTCAGGATCAAACCCGTGTCTCTGGCATTGTAAGGCAGCAACGTTACTGCTGTGTCACCGTGCCGCCCACTGCCGATAGAATGTTGAATTTATACTGTCTTACTGAACATACACCTCATATAATCCAGAACACCAAGGGCTCTCACAATGCCCCGTAATGCATTCCTGGTCAAATTTGCACAAACCCTGTTGCAATAACCACCGTATTGCCACTGAAGGAAGTGTCTGGACAACCTACAGGTAGAACAATTGTTTGGGGAGAAGCAAATAGAATGCTAACATTACCCCTGGGCTACCCCAGCTTTTATCGTGGACACAAAGGTAACATCTATCAATTAAAAATAAAACTGTCTTAATCAGCAATTACTTCAGTAGACGTGCCCTCCAGTAGGTCCTCTCTGAGTACCGCCATGACATTCTCCCTGATTAGCAAAACAACTGCTCCACCTCTTTAACCCCCTTTCTAACTTGCCTGAAACATCGAACCCCTAGATGTTAAGCTGCCAGTCGTGTCCCTCTTGCAACCAAGTTTCCGTAATGGCCACAACATCATCATTCTAAGCATTGAACTAGGCTCTAAATTCATCAGCTTCGCACACAATATTCCTTGCAGTGAAGTAAACACACTTCAGCCCTTCATTATCCCCATGAAAATCTTCATGCCTATCCTTCCTTTGAGACTTGCTCATCATTACCTCCATTTATCAGGATCTAAGGTTCCACATGATCTAAAGAAATAACCCAGAGTAATGCTGCAGAATCTCAGTCATGGAGTGAACATACAGATTTGTGGTCTAATTATGTCTGGGTCCTCTAGATTTGATGGACTATGTCTTCACAGGGAGATAAAACTGTGCAAAGTGAAAGGTCACTTTAAGAGAGCTAACTTCACCCAACAAGAGCTAACCTGTGGAATTTTCCTGTCTCATCCACTGGAGGTGCTTATTTGCAGATAAGTTTGATGGATCCTTCTTGGCATTTCTTTAGCAGTGGACATTATAAAGCTATACAAACTTGGAAGGGTGGACATAATAATGAAGTCTGACCCTGTACTTGCCCAATGTCCACACAAGGAACACAAACAGGAAGGGCAAATTTAGCTACAGATATTCGCCTATTGTGGTTGAGAATAACATAAAATCAAGTGCTAATCTTTTTGTTGTTTTTGTCCATTTCAGATCCAGGATGCATTTTTCATCCAGTCATTTTTCTCCATTCATTATCCACCTTTCACACTGAAGCGTGGCTCAGCCAGTGGCATCTAGGACTAGGTGACAACCAAGAATAGTTTGGTGACTACTGGAGAGACAGTTGACGGCACGGATAGATGGCACCCGGGACAGGCTGGGTTAGCACCGCAGTCTGTGTCTTTCGTGAGAAAGACACCCAACAAAGCTACGGAAAGGCCTAATGAACCCCCGTGGCCTAAAAATCCATCAGGCAAAAATGAAATGCTCGGAGAAGGAGAAAGAGGTGCAGGGCACAGGCCTTGAACTTGGTGAGACGCAGGAGGAGCACGGCCGGGATTCACCCCACAGAGCCCAGTCCCTCCACGCACCAGAGTCTCCCAACCCCATGCAGAGTAGTTATTAAGATGGCTGATCCGTGGGCGGTTGCTGCTGGGACGAAAGTTGGGGCCTGATCAACCCCGGCTGAGTCGCCTGGGCGATGGTGTCTGATGTTGTGAGACCCGAAACACCCGATGACCCCAGGTCGCATCACTGAGGATGCGTCCCAGCGCATCCAGAAGATGTATCTACCTTTCACAGCAGTAATAGTCTTTTAGTCATCTATATTACTAAAAGTAGATCTTGACCGCTTTTAACTCACTGAGATGTGATTTCTGAGAGAACACCGCCACTTACGACCCCCCCCCCCCCCCCCCCCCCCCCCCACTGGCCAGCATTAATGGAATTGGTGGAGAGGTGGAATATTACGTTGGGTGACCAGCCTTCCCGTGTGATGCTGGGACCCAACGGGTCCCACTTAGTCTAGTTTGCTGCTAAAATTGTGGCCATGAGATGTTTCAGAAGTGAATGGCCAAATGAACTGTGGACAAGACTCAATGTGCCAAGGCGAACTCTCCCCCAGACAATGTTTAACGTCGGAATATGAGTTCATATTATTTCATTTGCGATGCTTGTTCCTTCCGCTGTGCCTCTTTGCATGGAGAGGTCCCGTCGATTTGCTCATGCAATATTGGCAGTGGTAGAAATGGGGCCAGAGTCACACAATTAATGAGTGGATGCAATAGCCATTTTCTGCATGATTATCTAATAAAACTAATTAAGCATGACAACAATCACAAAAGTGAACTAAATAATTAAACACCAGCTACAGAAAATATATTACTAATGCATTGCAGCTTCAAAGCAGGAAAGACTGTTTAACATGAGCATATATGTTTATTTATTTACCCTGTTTCCATGGTGACCTTCCATTTTTCTCATACTGATTGATTAATAGCACCAGATAAATTGAACTTCCACAGCTCCTGAAAAGCACTTGTGTTTACATTTATTCCTTCAACAATAGGTCTTGAGGTCCTTCCCTGGAAGCACAGTCAAAACGAAAAGCTGTATTAAATTGGCGAAACAAAAGGTTGATCAAAGATAAGAGATGCAGAAAGCGCTAGAAACACGCAGTGGGTCAGGCAGGTTCTACAAAAGGAGAAACAGAGTTAATGATTCAGGTCAAATGCCCTTTCAGGTTTCTGGCATCTGCAATTGTGCAGGTTAGAAATGCAGAGTCCAGGAGTTATTCAATATGCTGAGACATGGTTAAGGACATATTTGGCCTCCCAGACAGTTTTTGGGATGAGAAATTCTCTTGGAGTTTTCCCCGGCTTTATAAAACTTGCAGGTTCACGTTCACAAGTTATCAGAGTAGAATTATGCCATTCGGCCCATCGAGTCTACTCCGCCATTCAACCATGGCTGATCTCTGCCTCCGAATCCCATTTTCCTGCGTTCTCCCCATTACCCTTGACACCGTTCTAATCAAGAATTTGTCTATCTCTGCCTTAATAATATCCACTGACCTGGCCTCCACAGCCCTCTGTGGCAATGAGTCCCACAGATTAACGCCCCTTTGACTAAAGAAGTTCCTCCTCACCTCCTTTCTAAAAGAGTGCCCTTTAATTCTGAGGCTATAACCTCTGGTCCTAGACTCTCCCAACAGCGGAAACATGCTTTCCACATCCACACTATCTATGCCTCTCACTATACTGTAAGTTTCAATGAAGTCCCCTCTCAACCTTCTAAACTCCAGCTCAGTGCTGTCAAATGCCATTAAGAAAGTTTTCTCTTCTGTCACATTTTGATTCAAAATTGTCTACATTTACCAGAGGTTTTTCCTCATTTACTTGGCTGTAATCTAAAGGACTTGTCCCACTTGGGCGTCATTTGCGTGTAATTTATGCGACAACATTTACGCATCACGACGCACGATGTGCGCGTCGTGCCGCGCACGTGATGCTCGCAATGGTGCGCATTGCACGTGCATGGTGTGTGGTGACGTAGGCAGTGACGAGCGGCCGCGCGCGGTGCCCCAGGATTTTGGTATGTACAAAATCTTCGCGTGCCATCTGCGTGACACACAAATGATGCCCAAGTGGGACACGCCCTTTACACTTCCAACCGCACAGATTGCAATGGCATTCATCATGGTGTAATTGGCAAAGAAGACTAGCTACTTTCTTTCCCATCATCTAAGACCATATGAAATATGGTAAATAGTGGTTCATTGCACACAGATTCCAAGACATTGTTTCTTTCAATGTCTAGCTTCACGGCCTTGCACAAGGTCATTCAGTGATTTTTCATTGCTTGTTTCAATCAATACTCTGTAGTGAGTTGGCATGTCTGCCTATTCATCTGCTCACTAGAATATGATCAGGGTACATGACATGTTTAAAGGTTTTGGATGGTGCTTATATGAAGCAATTATTTTAACCCAATAATGTCGAGAACAACAGGATTTGGATGACACATAATAGGCTATAAAGTCACTCGCCAGACTAGTTTTTTTTTTGCCCATTTGTTATAGCCCTCGAGGAAGTGATGGTGACCTATCTCCTTGAGCCGCTGCAGTCCAAGGTTCAAAGGCAAGGTCAGGAAGCTCCAGGACATCGATCCAACAATGAAGATGGAACTTCAAATCATGAGTATTGTTGGCCAGATCTTCTGTACACTATATCACAGTAACAAGTAAACGTTCTAAGGGAGGGTTGATTCAACATAGTTAACTGAGGAAATTAAGGAGGGTACTAAATTGAAAGAGAAAACATATAAAGAGACAAAAGTTGGACAGTTTTAAAGTCAATCTGAAGAGGGATCCTAATTTAGAATAAGGGGTAAGCTACAGAGTTGTGAGTGTGCAATTCTCTGCCTCAGAGGGTGGTGGAGGCCGGTTCTCTGGATACTTTCAAGAGAGAGCTAGATAGGGCTCTTAAAGATAGGGGATATGGGGAGAAGGCAGGAACGGGGTACTGATTGGGGATGATCAACCATGATCACATTGAATGGCTGTGCTGGCTCGAAGGGCCAAATGGCCTACTCCTACACCTATTTTCTATTGTCTATTGTCTAATCCAAAACATGATCTGTCCATTCTCTCTTCAGATGTTGCCTGAATCACTATGTTCCTCTGGCAGTTTGTTTTTTTGCTCAGGAGGCAAACATTGCCAGGAGACCTAAATACTGGGATTAATTCAGAATAACGCAAAGAAAGGCACAAAAGGTAATAGAGAGCAATAAACTGAGAGCAGGGTAGCAAGGAATTAAAAAATGGCTAATTGTATGTACAAATGAAGAGCGAAGTCCAAGTGGACACTGCCCACCCCCCCCCCCCCCCTTAGCTGTGTGGAAATGCCAGTGGATTGGAAAACATGCCAATGGAATATCCCTGGCCAAAAAAGAGGAGAGCTAATAACTACCTAAGTAACTATTGGCTAAATAGCCTTACATCAACTGTTGGAAAATTGATAGACTCCATTCTTAAGGAAGTAATAGTGGCACATTAAGAAAATCACGAATCGGTGTGGGAGAGTCAGCATTGCTTCATGAAGTGGAAATCATGTCTGACAAATTTATTAGAGTATTTTGAGAACTAGCTTGGAAGGAGGGAGGCCAGGAGATGAATTTAGACATTCAGAAGGCGTTCAACAAGGTATCTCATCAAAGATAAAGTCACAACATAAAAACTCATCATATTAGAGATAACACATTAGCATAGATAGCAGATGGGATTACAGCCAGGACACAGCAAGTAGGGATTAGGGGGTCGTATTCAGGAGGGCAACCAGTGACCATGACCACAAGGATCAATGCTGGGACTGCAACTGTTTACGTACATATTCATGATATGTAAGAAGGAAGCAAATGTGCGATAATCAAGTTGGTATACATCGCCAAAATATATTTTGATGGCATGTTGCAGGGAGAATACAAATAGTTCATGGAGAGATATTGATAGATTATGTGAGTGGGCAAAAAAATTGGCAAATGGAGTGTAATGTGGTAAAGTGTGAGGGTTGTTCAGTTTGGAAGGAAGAACAAAAAAAAGAGGAGAATGATTTAAATGGAGAGAAGTTGCACAAAGTGTAGCACGAAAAGGATTTAGGGTGAACATTGTAGTCGCAATCTTCCAACCTACCTCAATGCGGGACCTTGCGTTCTTCCTCTGCATCTGTGAACTCTCAACTAAGTGGCTAAAGATTACATTTGTAATCTTCAAAAAATCCTTAGTTCTGTAGAGATGCCAGTGGATTGGGAAATTGCCAAATATCCCTGTCCAAAAAAGAAGAGAGTCAATCACTATATTTTAGAAACATAGAAACATAGAAAATAGGTGCAGGAGTAGGCCATTCGGCCCTTCGAGCCTGCACCGCCATTCAATATGGCTCATCATCCAAAATCTGTATCCCGTCCCTGCTTTCACCCCATATCCCTTGATTCCGTTAGCTCTAAGAGTTATATCTAACTCTCTCTTGAAAACATCCAGTGAATTAGCTTCCACTGTCTTCTGTGGCAGAGAATTCCATAGATTCACAACTCTCTGGGTGAAAAGGTTTTTCCTCATCTCAGTCCTAAATGGCCTACCCCTTATTCATAAACTGTGACCATTGGTTCTGTATTCCCCCAACATCGGGAACATTTTCCCTGCATCTAGCCTGTCCAATCCCCTAAGAATGTTATGTTTCCATAAGATTTACCTCTCATCCTTCTAAATCCAGTGAATCCAGTGAAACCAGCCAACATAATCAAGCAAAGTTTTCACCCCGCTCATTCTTTCTACTCCATTCTCCTATCATGCAGAAGATACAAAAACAAAAAATTAAAGCACATATTACCAGATTCAGAAACAGCTTCTTTCCTGCTATCAGACTACTGAATGGTCCACCCTTAAGCTCAGGTGCAGTGCCAGTCTCCCAACCTACCTCATTGCAAACTTTGCAATTCTTTTTTGTAACAGTAATGCTATACTGGCACTTTAACACTATTCCATACTCTGGTAATTTTCTCTTTGCACTATCTATTATACTCATGTGTAGGAGGATTTCACGGTATCTTGGTATACATGACAAAAAGAACACAATCCCTAATATAAGAAATTCATAGGGGTAGATGTGATTAATGTTGATCGGATGTTTCCTCACTTAGGAGAATTCTGGACCAGCAGGTGTTGTCTCCGTATAAGGAGCTGTCCATATGAGACTAAACTGAGGTAGGACCTCTTAGAGTCATAGTCATACAGTGCAGAAACAGCCCCTTTGGCCCAACTTGCTTACATTGACCAACATGTCCCATCTACACTAATCCCACTTGCCTGCATTTGGCTCATACCCCTCTAAACCTGTTCTATCCATGTAACCTATTTTTACAATAGGTTGAATTTGGAACTCCTTGCAACAAAGATTTATGGGGAGGAGTCCATTGTCTATTTAAGACTGAGTAAGATAGATTTCTATTCAGCAAAGAAATCAAAGGTTATGAAGACAGAGCAGGAAAGTGGACGAGGAATTTTGGATCAGCCGCCTCCTGTTTCTATTTCTTATGTTAATTTGGACGTCAGGTTTCATGGTCCCACTGAATGGCCAAAACTGCCACCATCAAAGGAATTTCAGGCAGAACGGACAATGCACAATCATGAAGGAAAGACCCCATCTGAGAAAGATCATTAATGCAGGCAGGGTCCTGGATGAAGGCTGGTTACCGTAGAAACATAAAAAGCATCCATACACCATTTCATGTAATGATTCTCCAAGTTATGTAATACACACTGTTTGTGAGATTTACTCCAGCGTAAACTCTTTTGTTTTACATCATCAATTCTTTGTAAATGGCTCTCTTTATTCTTTTTTCATTCCCCTTCCCTTTCACTCCTCCATCCTTTCCCTCCCGCCACTTTTATTGCTCTTCCTCCCTTCTTTTCCAATCCTACTTCCCACGCCACCTTTCGCTACATCTTTAAACTTTATCTTTTAACTTCTGCCAGTTTTGCCAGCATGATCGTTAATGTTGTTGCTTTCTCCACGGATGCTGCCCTACCTGCTGAGTATTTCCAGCCATTTTTCTTTCATTTCTGCTACATTCCTTTGGTTTCACTGTGGGAGAATCTTCCCTGAAACGATTGCAGCGATTCAAGGAATTATCACAATTCGCCACGGAGACATGCACGCACACTTGACCAGAATTTGATGTCCCACCAGGCTAAGGGAATACAATGTTCTCAGAGTAAACTACTTGTCCAGCAGCTGAGTGAAACAGACTGGTGTCTTTCATGTGAGATAACTTTGACGTTGATTGTGGACAGGTTTCTCCTCATTATTTTATACAGCTGCCATTAAATCACTGATCAGTGAATATAGTTCTTTCAAGATTCAGAAAAGGGGATGTCATTATAAAATGGGTTTTCATTGCAACACAGAAGGAGGTCATTCAGCCCACTGGATGCATACCAGCTCCCTAGAGAGCAAACCCATCAACCTCACTCCCCTCTGCTCCCTGTTCCCCGCAACACATTCTCACTTATACATGCAAGGGGCGGCCACGGTGGCACTGCGGTAGAGTCGCTGCCTTACAGTGCTTGCAGTGCCGGAGACCCGGGTTCGAACCCGACTACGGATGCTGTCTGTATGGAGTTTATACATTCTCCCCGTGACCTGCATGGGTTTTCTCCGAGATCTTTGGTTTCCACCCACACTCCAATGACGTACAAGAATGTAGGTTTTGTGTACGTGTAAATTGTCCCCAGTGTGTGTAGGATCGTGTTTTATGCGTGGGGTTCGCTGGTCGGTGGGCCGAAGGGCTTGTTTCCGCACTGTATCTCTAAACTAAACTAAACTAAAGAGCAAACATACCTATCACCACCTCTTTTGGCACTAGCCTGCAATAAGGGGCAACTTGCAGTGACCAGTTAGTGTACCCAGAGGATCCCACATAGTTACAGGGAGAATAGTTCCCAAGATCAGGATTGATCCTGGGTCACCAGTGGTGTCTGGCAGCAGCTCTGCCACCCTGCATCACTGCTGGCTGATTGGAAGATGCATGGTTGTGCACACACATGTTTTACAGTGTTTGCATCATTCGTGCCTTGTATAATTGTATTAAGACTTCCCTACTTTAATACTCCAAGTCTCTTGAAATAACAGCCGACACGCTGTTCCAATGTACATCAAGATGTGGTCATTACAGAGCTGTTCCCTAACGAAGCTGTGATGTAACCGGCAGTTTATTTTCTATGATGCATCTGTAGAGGTTTGTAAGAATAATTGGGGACATGCCATATTTCCTGTCTTCTGAGGAAGTAGAAGCGTCGAAGGGAAAGGAAGACCGCGGGAATATCTCTGATAGGATGTGAGCAGGTGTTGCACAGGTGATCCCACTATTTATGGAACCATATGTCCAACAGATTAATGAGGGCTGTTAAAGAGAGAGAAAACAGGTACAAGTAAAATAGTTTAATCACTGTTCATTCTGACTATGAGTTGAGTAGTTTGTTGTCACGTGCACCGAGGTACAGTGAAAAGCTTTTGTTGCCTGGTAACCAGTCAGTGGAAAGACAATACATGATTACATTCGAGCCATCCTCAGTGAACAGACACATGATAAAGGGAATAACGTGAACATCGTTAGTGCAGGATAAAGTACAGTAAAGTCCGATCAAAGATAGTCCAAGGGTCTCCAAAGAGGTAGATAGTAGTTCAGGACTGCTCTTTAGTTGTTGGTAGGATGGTTCAATTGCCTGATAACAGCCAGGAAGAACCTGTCCCTGAATCTGGATGTGTGCATTTTCACACTTCTATACCTTTTGCCCAATGGAAGAGGGGAGAAGAGGGAATGGCCAGGGTGCGATTCCTCTTTGATTATACTGGTGGTCTTGCCAAGGCAACGTTAGTTGTAAATGGAGTCAATGTATGTGCGAATGTCTGGGTTGCGTCCGCAAGTCTCTGCCATTTCTTGTGGTCTTGTATGGAGCTGTTCCCAAACAATGCTGTGATGCACCCCGATAACATGCTTTCTATGACGCATCTGTAGAAGTTGGTGAGAATTATTGGAGACATGCCGAACTTCCTAATGACCACATCTTGGGCGTGATAATTTAAAGGTCTCTCATTGAATAATGCAAATCCACTATTCATTTGGAATATTGATAGGCCAAAATCAATATAGATTCTTTTTGAAACTGTAGGCAATATTCTCATCACTATATAACTGGCAATAACTGCGAACATTTAACAGCACCACAGCACTTACGTATCCTAAAGATGTCAATTATGTTTAAATCAGTTTATTGCCATTAATGCCGGGTGCAATGAAATTCCTTGTCCATGTGAAGCTCACAGAGTAAAGAATATATAAGTTCATAAGTCATAGGAGAAGAACTAGGCTATTCGGCCCATCAAGGTATGGGACAAGCCATGTGTGGACAGGACGCAGAAGGACGAGAAGCCAAAGCCATGACACCGAACGGACATGAGGCCGAAAAGCCATTGTAAACTTAGATAACCTTCTTCACTGTCCACTATATCATCTACTTTGGTGTAATCTGCAAATTTGCTAACAATGTTAATTAGATTGTCATCTAAATCATGAATGTTCATGACAAACAACAGTGACCCCAGCGCCTACCTCCACTAGACCTCCAATCAAAAACACAAAACCTCTACCAATATGCTTTCTTTCCTTATTCTAAGCCAATTTTGAATCCACGTCTATCTTACCTTGAATTTCATGTGCTCTAACATTACAGAGGACTCTACCACGTAGGATTTTGTCAGACTCTGCTAAAGTCCATATAGACGATATCCTTATCCTGCCCTCATCGGTGATCTTGGTGATATCTTCAAAAGATCAGATTTGTGAGACACGGCTTTCCCATGCACAAGACATGCTGGCTATTCCAAATCAGTCCACACCCATCCAATTGCTGGTGGATCCTGTCCCTAAGAATCTCCTCTGACAACTTTCCCACCACTGATGTCAGGCTCCCTGGCCTGTAATTCCCTGTCTTGTTTTTGCTGCCCTTATTAAACAAAGTAACAACATCAGCCATCGCCCCCCCCCCCCCCCCCCCCCCCCCCCACCTTAATGCACTTGAAAAATGCCAATTCCACCTCGTTGGTAATTTGTAAACAATCTAAAACATCATAACTCCTGTACCTCAACTCCTTAGCTTCCATAATCTGCTTCTCAGTAAAAATAGATGAGGGGTATTTATTTAATATCTCCCCATCTCTTGTGGCTCTACACAAAGATGGCCATACTAATCTTTAAGGGGATCTATTATTTCTCTAGTCACCCTCTTTCTCTTAATATATCAGTAGAATCTCTTCGGATTTTTTTTCTCTTGCCTGTCAGCTCTATTTTATGTTCTCCTTTTGCCCTCCTGATTGCCTTCTGAAGTGTCCGCCTACATTTCTTATACTCACAAAGTGTAAGTGTAGGAGGGTACTTAATAAATGTATCCACATTATCTTTTCTACTCATGTAGTAAGATGCAGCATCATTAACAATGTAACTGTCCTCCTCCAGTTTGCTCTTTAATCCTCTTTCATCATTTAGGTGAGGCGCACGCTGCGGGCCATCAATCCGAGGAAGGCTGCTGGACCCGACGGCGTCTCTGGACGCGTGCTGAAGAACTGCGCAGACCAGCTGGCTGGAGTCTTTACGAGGATTTTCAACCAGTCTCTGGCCCAGTCCACTGTCCCACGCTGTCTGAAGTCCTCCACCATAGTCCCCTTGCCCAAACAAACACACATCTCCAACCTCAACGACTACCGGCCAGTCGCACTCACACCAGTGGTGATGAAGTGTTTTGAAAAACTGGTCCGGGGTCACATCACATCACTCCTGCCCCGAAGCTTTGACCCCCACCAGTTTGCGTACAGAGCGAATAGATCTACAGAGGGCGCTGTAGCCACAGCTCTCCATGCTGCACTGACCCACCTGGAGCAGCGGGGGAGCTACGTGCGGATGCTCTTTGTGGACTACAGCTCTGCTTTTAACACCATCCTTCCCCACAAACTGGTGGACAAACTGGGGGACCTGGGACTTCCATACTCCACCTGCATGTGGATAAATAGCTTCCTGTCGGGTCGCAGCCAGAGAATCAGAGTGGGCCATCACACATCCACGGCCCTCAGCCTCAGTACCGGCTCTCCACAGGGCTGCGTGCTGAGCCCCCTGCTCTACACCATCTACACACATGACTGCACCCCCGCCCACCACAGCAACACCATTGTCAAATTTGCGGATGACACCACGGTGGTGGGGCTCATCTCCGGGGGGGACGAGTACGCCTACAGGGATGAGGTGGAACAGCTGACAGTGTGGTGTGGAGAGAATAACCTGCTCCTCAACACCTCAAAGACCAAGGAGCTCATAATAGACTTCAGGAAAAAGAAAACGGACATTACACCATTAATTATCAGAGGGGACTGTGTGGAGAGGGTGGCGGATTTCCGCTTCCTGGGAATCCATATTGAGGAGGACCTGACATGGAGCGTGAACACCTCTGCGCTGCTGAAAAAGGTCCAGCAGAGACTGCACTTCCTGAGGGTGCTCAGGAAGAACAACATCACCCAGAGACTGCTGCTGTCCTTTTATCGGTGCTCCATAGAGAGCATCCTAACATACTGTGTATGCGTGTGGTACACCAGCTGCACAGCGGCTAAGAGGAAAGCTCTCCAGAGGGCTATTGACAACGCCCAGAAGATTGTCGGCTGCCCTCTCCTCACCTTGGAGGACCTACACAGTTCCCACTGTCTCAAGAAATCCCAGAACATTATAAAGGACATTTCCCACCCCGGACACTCCCTGTTTGAACTGTTGCCGTCAGGCAGACGGTACAGATCAATGAGGACAAGGACAAACAGACTCAAAAACAGTTTTTATCCCACAGCAATAACTACACTTAATATAGCCACCAAATGAGTGCAGGTGCGCTACATACCAAAGGGATTGTGCAATCGACAGAAGAATGTATGGTTGTGTGTTTATGCTTGGTTTTTTTCATGTTATTTATTTTAGTTGTTTATTTCAGATATTTCTCTTTTACGTATCGTTAACTTTTAGATAATGTGTGAATGGTGCACTGACTGGTTGGCATTTTTAATTTTGTTGTACATGTTTACATGTTATAATGACAATAAAGAACCCATACTATACTATACTTACAAGAGGACATGGCTTTAATCTGAACTGCTGGCTGGAGGATCTCTTTGGCCTGGCCTTAATATGCTGCCTCTGCTGCTTAGCTTTCGGATAATCTTGTACTGCAGCCTCACCAGGATTGTGGCTCGCCTTGGAGGATGCTCTTGAAATGCTTCTGTACACTGCTCTTTGAACTAGGGAAGATCTCCTCGCTTAATGAGAAATGCAAGTCCAAGAGATTATGGATTATATGGATTATGGATTAAACCAGCATCTGCAGTTCTTTCTTACACAGGTTATGGATTATGATGGAACACAATCCTGCTGATGATGATGGTCGACAAAACACGCAGTGCTGAGTTTGTGGTGCTGAGCTGTATTGCTGTAGGGTGGCACGGTGATGCAGCAGTAGAGTCGCTACTTTACAGCGAGTAAAAACTAACAATTATTTTCATCACGAGTATTTTTTTACTCGTGGACATTTTTCACAGCGTTGAAAAAAACGTCACGAGTTTACTGGCTTTCCCGAGTACCTACCGTTACTCGTACGAGCCGGTACAGGACATTCACGAACTCCTACGGAGCCGCTACGGACATTCTCCGAGTTCGAATCAGGGGAAAACTCGGGAGAACTCTTGATTTACCTCATACAGTGGGACAGGCCCTTAAGAGTGATATATTGCTAACTTTGGTGAGTGTGCAGCTTGGAATGACCCTGCCGATTATGGTGTTCCCCTCCACCCTTCATCTTATTGAACCAGGATCTTCGGCGCTGCAAGCACTGTAAGGCAGCAACTCCACCACTGCGCCACCGAACACGTTTAATGATGTGCATTCACAGTACTGTGCGCAAGGACTCATCCAATGCAGGCAAGCTGACAGTAAATATAAAACAATGTCAGTAAAACAGCTGACATTTCACAGGACGCACAGTTTCAGAACACAGCAGATTTTGACACCAATTAAAATGAATAATTCCTGTAAGAAAATATTCTTGGGCAACTTAAAACCATCGGTGGGTGAAGGATAGGTAGTAATTCAGGTACATGAGGACAGTTTTCTATCCGTTGAGCGCTGGAGATGGATTCATTTTCCAGCTCTCACAGAATACAGAATACAAAACCTGGGACATGATTATGTTAAAATGCCTCAGAACAGTAGGTGGAGAAAGTGAACAGATCATGCGGATCATTTGCAGATGCATTTATCAAATGGGTTACAAATGGGAAAGTTCATAAATATTTCTGCAGCATGTGAAAACGTCAGGCCTATTCACGCAAGTTTGATGATGATGTGCACTTTCACCCACAGTCTGAATTAAATTTGATATGAGAAGCTCCCTATCCTGTGTTATTGCACGTTTCACAATGGTAGCGCAGGAGTAGAGCTACTACCTTACAGCGCCAGAGACCTGGGTTCGATCCTGACTACGGCTGCTTGTCTGTACAGAGTTTGTACGTTCTGTCCGTGACCTGCAACGGTTTTATCTGAGATCTTCGGTTTCCTCCCACACTCCAATGATGTACAGGTTTGTAGGTTAATTGGCTTGGTATAAATGTAAATTGTCTCTAGTGTGTGTAGGATAGTGTAAGTGTGCGGGGATTGATGATCGGTTCAGACTCGGTGGGCCGAAGGGCCTGTTTCCGCCCGGTATCTCTAAACTAAACTAAACTAACACTTACCCAACTCATTCATGCCTCAGAATGACACAAACATCTGGAGTAACTCAGTGGGACAGGCAGCATCTCTGGAGAGAAGGAATGGGTGATGTTGCGTGTCGGGAGCCTTCTTCAGACCATGCCTAGTTCTTAAAGGAGACCTCTTCACTAAACCACCGTTCTGCTGGATGTGGAAGTACCATTTCCATTTGAAATGGCTGCAGGTGAAGTAGCAGCAGGTCCGTGCCCAGTATTCCGTACACTTGAACCTTCATATCCTTGTGGACAAGGTAGAGAGGAGGAGCTGTCCTCGGTTCCAGCAAGTGCCAGGATGGCTCCAGAGAAGGTGATGGAAGATGGTGGCGGATATAGTTAGCCAAATTAATTACCGCCTCTCCTCACCCCTACACATAGCAACGTGCTGTCTACTCAAGGTTACTGTTCTGATCTTTGAAACTGTGGCTTGTGAATGCAAGCTTGCAATAGACATGTTTGCAACATGTTGCATCTCACTGCTCAACCTACACGCACAGGCCGTGACTTCTATCCATTAAAGCTGCCTTGTAGCTAGCTTCATCGTCCCAACTAATGTAATCAACATGCTCACACACATACATTCCCAAACACACAGACAAACACACTGTTGTGATTAAGCCCAGAATATTGTAGTGTCACAAAGGAAAATGAGGGGCCGTCCCTCGGGTTTCTGCTGGGAATTCAATGCTGTATTAAGGAAAGGCTGTGTCAACTCTTCAACGAGGCGTTCCTTTGAGATCCAATTTCTGTTCATGGGCAGGATGGCAAAAAATAAGCAGAGGCAAAGTTCTGGTTTTGCTTGGACACCTTTTATTATCAACCTGTCACCAAGTTGAGTTTGGTGGCATGAAAGCTGTGTTGTTGGACCGACAATCCAGTGAAGGCCAGTCTAAAAAAAGCCACTGAGGCTACCATAGAATTTGATTTTGTTTTTTAACATCTAGGCACCTGTGAAGCGATCATAAACCTCCCACATGTTGCAAACTGACATCTGGTTGACGCGCTGAATATGTTGATGTGGGGGTTCCATGTAGAGAGAGAACCATTGAGATAATGCGCATCGTAAATAAAGTTGCCTATAATTAAGTGCAGGAAATGTACTAAATGCACCAGTTTTATAACAATACTGCAGATCTCATGGAGCCTGATCCACCATAAATCAGCAGAGCTACTTTCATAACAGGTCTATGTATAAGCAGCAGATTTCCCAGGATGAAGTTTATTCATCCTTCAGTTGTGCGATCCTGGAACAGGTACAGAATATTAACTGTATCAGTAAAAGGCAGCACTGTGTAAAAGGATTATTACAGATATACAAATACGATGATAATATTTTTTCCAGTGCTTGTTAAGCTGCAAACCAAATATTGACATACAGATTTCATGAGTGCCAGGCACTGTTCCAAGTGCTCACATTCAAGTAAATATCAGGCAACAATTCACTCATTGCTATATAAATACAATTTAAAGAAGCCACTTTAAGGTCTTGCAGAACCAGAGCTAACATTTGGACGTCAAAAAGAAGAAAGGGTGTCAAATTGTTCAATTCTCCAATAATCTCATTCTTAACTGCATCTCGTGGAGTATACTGGGCTGGCAGAAGAGGAATCTCATGGTTTAATCCCTGGCTCATGTAAAACAGACAGGCCACAGTCATTCCGACAGTAAAGATAATTCAAATTAAGCTTACGATCTGTAGCATTATAGGGTAGCTTAAAGAAATGCCAATGAATATGATATATTCCATTTTAAATGGTGCAATGATGATCATAAATGAAAGATCCGAAGCAAGCAGAAGTCTTGGAATTATACACCACAATCCCAAAGATATGCCCGTGTAATGTCCTGGTCCCTCAATACCACCAAACTGGTCCCTCAACACCACCAAACTGATCAAAAAGGCGCAGCAGCGCCTCTACTTTCTGAGGAGGCTTAAGAAAGCTCACCTGTCCCCCCAGATCCTGTCCAACTTCTACCGCTGTACCATCGAAAGCATCCTGACCGCCTGCTTCACGGTATGGTACACCAGCTGCACCGCAGCTGACAGGAAGGCACTGCAACGGGTGGTGAAAACCGCTCAGCACATGATCGGTGCCCCGCTCCCTGCCATGGATGCCCTCCACCGCAAACGGTGTCTGAGACGGGCCGGGAAAATCATCAAGGACCCCTCTCACCTTAACCATGGACTATTTGCCCTCTTCCCATCAGGGAGGCGGTACAGGAGCCTCAGGTCTCGCACAAGCAGGCTGAGGAACAGCTTTTTCAATAACACCATTACACTGCTGAACTCACAGTCCCGACGCTAGCTATCTTTTATACTCTCCCATCTGTATACATTTATTTGCCTATGTACCAGTTTAATTCATCCACAGTGCACATATTGTTTAACCAGTATTTTTATTTCTACTATCTTGCCCTCTGACCAGACGCTAAGCTGCATTTCGTTGTACCTGTACTCGTATTTGTGCAATGACAATAAAGTTGAATCAAATCAAATCAAATCAAAGTAAGCAAAGATATGCCAGGATGGCAGAGTGGTGCAGCTGGTGGAGTTGCTGACTCACAGCACTAGAGAACCAGGTTCAATCCTGTTCTCGGGTGCTGTCTGTGTGGAGAATGCACGTCCTCCCTATAACCTCGTGGGTATCCTTTGTGTGCTCCAGTTTCCTTCCACATCCCAAAGGCATACAGGGTTGTATTAGATTAGATTAGATTATTTAATGGCCACACAGTCAAGCTGGTGGAATTCAGGTTCAGTACAGGATGTTACAAGGTAGGCTGATTCCCGTCAAACATAACATAAAACACAACATCATACAATATACAGTACATGCATGGGGAGGATATGTGCTGTTATCATAGTGTGTTCAGAATTCGGATTGCGTGTGGGTAAGAACTGTTTTTAAATCGAGATGTCTGGGCGGGCAGTGAGCTGTAGCGCCTTCCTGATGGCAGCAGGTGGAAGATGTGGTGAGCTGGGTGGGAGGGATCAGAGATGATTTTCTTCACCCTTGACACGGACCGTTTGTGATGGAGTGATTCTATTGAATGAACTGCAGATGCTGGTTTAAACCAAAAAGATAGACACAAAGTGCTGGAGTAAGTTAGCTGGACCCTGAAGAGGGGTCTCGACCCGAAACGTCACCCATTCCTTCTCTCCAGAGATGCTGCCAGTCCCACTGAGTTACTCCAGCATTTTGTACCTATCTCAGGTTTTGTAGGTTAATTGGCCTCTGTAAATTGCCTCTCGTGTGCAGGGAGTGGATGAGAAAGTGAGATGACATACATCTAGTGTGAAGGGGTGGTCGACAGTCAGCGTGGACTTGTTGGGCCGATGGGCCTGTTTCTGTGCTGCACCTCTAAAAAACAAAAACAAAAACATTGAGATTCTGAATCTCATGTTTGGTAGTTCTTGAGATGGATTAGTTCACCTACAAGGCAATTCTTGGGTTGAGGTTAATCCACTGACAACCATTCTTTGGGTTAAAACAGTGTTTAACCTGTGTTCTGTATTAAACCAGTGTCAGCTTAGGATGTGGGTTACTAACCAACAAAGGTGCTCCGGGATAGTGGCATTGCCTAGTAACAGGGCAATTCTGGGAGCATGGTTTAAACTAACAACGAAAAGGCTCTTGCATGGGGAGATTGGCTGTGGAGAATGGGACACTTTTAGGGTTTCCTGCTTGTGATGAGAAAATTCACCACACTTTTATTTCGTTTTTGTTTTGGAGAAACAGCGCAGAACAGGCCCTCCGGCCCACCGAGTCCGCAATGACCAGCGATCCACGCACATTAACACCATCCTACACACACTAGGGCCATTTACATTTATACCAAGCCAATGAACCTACAAACCTGTAGGTCTGGAGTGTGGGAGGAAACCAAAGATCTCAGAGAAAACCCACGTGGTCACGAGGAGAATGTACAAAATCTGTGCAGATGGCACCCGTGGTCGGGATCGTACCCAGGGCTCTGGCGCTGTAAGTGCTGTAAGGTAGAAACTCTACCGCTGCACCATCGTGTCGCCCCACCACGCTGATCAAATTATGCCTGGGAAACAGCATCCATTAAGGTTGGTGAGGAGAGGTGGTTCGCGGAGGGCACAGGCTGTTGGCTTCAGCTCTTGTCACAATTACTTGGGCTGATCCTGTCCAAACCCTGACCTCTGCTGGAGGTTGAACCAACTTATTCCCTCGGTGCCACTAACATTTCAAATCCCATCCCCTCTATCACAGAGACCCTTTGGGTAACATCACTCTGCTCTATCCCTTCTGTTGATGACATTTCCAGCTGTGCATTTCCCATCTGCAGAATTCTTCCCAAAGATTCCCAGCCACTGCAAACCTCAGATGTCACAAACTCCATCTCTACCCAGCACCAAACCCAGCTCAGCAAATCTTTCCCATTGTCTCCCTGTTCCTCAACCCCTCCGATTTAAAGTTCTTATATTTCTGTTCAACTTCCTTTTCACTTTGTCATCCACTTCAACCTTCTTCAACTCTACATAGCAACTGGAGCAGTGACCCAAACCCTCATATTTTACTGGTGCAGAGAAGGTTTACAAGGGTGCTGCTGGGACTTGGAGAGCTTCAGCTATGATGACAGCCTGGACTGTTTTTCAAGGAGATTGGAAGGTTGATGTCTGATGCTATAGAGATTTATATAAGCATGATGGTTGTAGATAATGTGGATGGTCACAATCTTTTACCCAGGTTAGGGGAGTCTAATACCAGAGGACATGGATTAAAGTGGGAGGGGACATTTCAAAGGTAGACATGAAGGACATCTTTTTTACTCAGCGAGTGGTGGTAAATGGAACGATCTGCTAGAGGAATCTGTAGATGCGGGTACTATTACTAATTAAACATTTGGACAGGTATGTGGATAGGAAAGGATTAAAGGGACATGGGCCAAATGCAGGCAAATGGGCCAAATGCAGGCAAAGGGACATGGGCCAAATGCTAGCTCATGTAGACATCTTGGTCAGTATGGGCAAGTTGGGCCGAAGGGCTTATGTCCATGCTGTATAATTCTGTGACCATGTGACAACATGACTCTATTCTAATTCCTTCTTCTTGTGCACCCTTATTCTTTTATTTCACATTTTTGTTTGGGGATTGGCCATCAGTGGCAACGCCAGCATTTATTTGACCACCCCTAATTGCCCCTGAGAAGGAGGTGGTGAGCTGCCTTCTTCAACCGCTTCCATCTTCCTGGGGCAATTGGTCCCAGCAGCGTTGTGGGGCAGAGAGTTCGAAGACTTAGAACCGGACAATAAATTCAGGATGACGTGTGACTTGGAAGGGGAACCTGCAGGCGGTGATGTTCTCACGTTGTTTCCCTTTGTGGTGGTCAAGGTCACGGGCTTGGGAGGTGCTGATGGAGTAGCCTGGGCAAACCTGATGGAGTCACCACAGCAGATTGTACACACTAATGCCGTTCTCCACTGGTGGTGAAAGGGATGAATGGCACGGTGGCGCAGCGGTAGAATTGCTGCCTTACAGCACTTGCAGCGCCGGAGATCCGGGTTTGATCCTGTCTGTACGGAGCTTGTACATTCTTCCTGCGATCGTGTGGGTTTTCTCCGAGATCTTCAGTTTCCTCCCACACTCCAAAGATGTACAGGTTTGTAGGTTAATTGGCTTGGTTATGAATGTAAAATTGTCCCTAGTGTGTGTAGGGTGGTGTTAATGTGTCGGGATCGCTAGTTGGTGAGGACCCAGTGGGACGGAGGGCATGTTTCCGCGCTGTATCTCTAAACTAAACAACACTGAAACCAATAAAATGGGTGGCTTTATTCTGAATTGAGTTAAACTTAAAAGTTTTTTATGCTGCAATCATCGATTTGCATTAATATTAACAGCATATTCTCAGTACCTGGATTCAAGCCCAAAACCTCCTTGCATCCATGTCTCTATTTCTCAGAGCCACTCCTTGAAACTTTCCAAGCTATTGATCAGCTCTCTTGATATCTCTTTAAATGTGTCACCTTTCTTTATGCTTCTGCTTCTGCTATGGAACATTCCTCTAACATAAAGCTATGAATGTAAATTCAAGTTATTGCTCTCAGCACAAATATATTTTCAGTTGTTCTATATTGACTCACCACTTGCTTCCAGCAAAGGAGAATGTCAGCGCTTTGTCCCACAGTTAACTGAGGCTGATAAAGCAGAAAATGAGGAAAAACTGAAAATCAACACGGCACAAGATGTAAGCAATGAAACTACTGGGATGAAACCTAACTGAAACGCTGTATCATATTATTCACGGCTATATCATGCCACAGGCATGTAGTGCAGAAAAATTGAGAACCAGCTATTTAAGTGTGAGGCCATCTCTTTCAATATAACATGAAGCGGAATATTTTCCATGGGATTCAACCCCCCCCCCCCTCCCCATCAAATGTAGGAAGACAGAACCTACCCATTAAAGCCAATGTTTCATTCTCAACATAAATACAAATGTTATGGTCTAGAGTTCATTCAAGTGCTAATGGTTGCTGCTATAAATTCCCTCCGTTAGATTGAACCTACTCTTGGCTGGGAAATATCATGTAGCATAAAAGCCTCTCAATGAGGCTGATGTAATGGTTGTTCCAAATGTAGTGAGGTGACGAAAGGTAAGAACTTACATCACTTTTAATGACTTCCATACATTTAAGTTCGTGAGAAGATGACAATGAATGCTAATGAGGCGGTGGTTATTTTAAGATCTCACCTTTCAATGGGAAGTATTCTTCCCCTCACATTATAAGCATTCACACCACGGGGAAAATTGTTGCAGATATAATTAGTTATGTTTCTCTCTATTAGTTGAAGCTTGGTTACATTCTACATTATGGGGAGTATAATCATAGTATAATCATGCCTCTGAAAGCTTTCTTTGGTAAAAGATAACCTTTAGAAGACAAGAGTGACACAAAGCAGCCTCTGAATTTTTGACAGTTCATCGTTCACAATGAGCAAGCTGTGTAAATGCCTTTGAGATGGTGAAGCAAATTGCATCAACCCAAAGCCCAGAAATGCACTCTGCTATTCTTCTTACATAGTCGCTGTTATTTGTCAGTGACTCAGAATGGTTCACCCACCATCACGTGAGAACAATAGGTGTCCATTAAGCCATACAATATGGAAACATGTCCTTTGGCCCACCAAGTCTATTCTCATCAACAATGCCCTACTAGATTCCCATCACACTTACAACTGTGAATTCAGCTGCCAACCCGCATATTTTGGGATGTGGAAGGAGACAGGGAAACCCACTTGGTACAGGGAGAACGTGCACATTCCCACACACAACACACAAAGTCAGGATTGAACGCGGGTTGCTGGTTTCGGAAGCAGCTGTTCCAAATGTGTCTGTGCCACTGTAATTGAGCACTTAGAGTCACACACTATGGAAACAGGCCATTCGGTCCAGCTCGTTCATGCCTGCTCCAATATGCCCCATCTAAGCCAGCCCCATTGACGCAGTCTTTTAAACCTTTCCCATTCATGAACCTGTCCAAAATACTTTTATTGTTATTGTACCAGCATCAACTACTTTCTCTGGCAGCTCGTTCCAGATACCCACCACCATCTAAGTGAAAAAGCTTTTCCTTATGTTCCGATTAAATAATTCTCCTCTCAAATGAAACTCTAGTTCTTGATTTGTCTACCCTGGGAAATTCACCCTATCAATTCCCCTCATGATTCCACATACCGCTATAAGATCACCCCACTGCTGCCTGGAAGAATATAGTCCTGGCCTAACCAAACTTTCCTTATAGCCTTGAGTCCTGGCAATATTCTTGTAAATGTTCCCTGCATTCTTTTCAGCTTAATGGCATATTTCTAACAGCAGGGTAACCAAAACTGAACATAATACTCCAAGTGCAGTCTCACCAACCTCTTGTGAACTGTAGCAGAACATTCCAACTTCTCCACCCAGTTTCCTGACTGATGAATGCCATGTGCCAAAAGCCTTCTTCACCACCTTATCTAGCTGTGATGCTACTTTTAGGGAACTATGTACTTCTAGTCCTAGCTCCCTCTGCTCTACAACATTCCCCAGGATCCTACTGTTCATTGTGAAGGTCCTGACCTAATTTAGTTTCCCAAAATACAATACCTCACACTTATCTGCATTAAAATCCGTTAGCCATTCTACTACCCACTTGCCCAGCTGGTCAAGATCCTGCTGTATTTTTTGATTTCCATCTTCACTCTCTATGATATCACCTGTTTTAGCAGGAAAATAGAACAGATAATTGTGTGCCCGATGAAGTGGTGAAAGGGGAACGAGTCAGATTTTTGGACCATTGCAATCTCATCTGAGGCAAAGGTGACCTGTCCAAGAGGAATGGGTTGCACTTGAAATGGAGGAGCACAAATATCCTGGTGGGCAAATTTGTTTGTGCTACTCGGGAGGGTTTAAACCCTATTGGCAGGCTGTTGAGATCCAATGCAGGAATGAGGCAGGTGAGAGGCTTGAAGTTGGTAAGGAAGGAGTTGAAAGCATTGTTCAGCAGTCAGGATGGCGAGGAACATGGTGGAGTGCAAGGAAAGACTATTGGATTAAATGTGAGAGGCCTGATCGGTAAGGCAGATGAACTCAGGATGTGGGTGGGTGCATGCAACTGGGACATCAGAGGCAATACGAAAACCTGGCTGTAAATATTTAAATAGTTATCGATAAGGACAGGGTTGGTCCACAAGTTAAAGTTTTCAATTGGGGCAAATTGGGGGGGGGGGGGGGGGGGGGGGGGGGGTGAGACAGAAAAATAAAAATTGGATCAGTGTAGTTGGATCTGATAATAGTGGTACAGACATGTTTGATTGTTTCTATGCTATAAGACACTTTATTACACTTTCCTTTGTGAAGAGTACCCTCAGAAACATCTAACCAAGTCTCTATATTATACATAACTTTTTGGCTTCTGAAATCCAGTCCTGGAGTATTAATCAAGTTTTCCAACAATGCAAGACCAATACCTTTAGAAGTATTTCAATGTCTGGAGGATGCTTTGGAGGTTAGAAAAGATAAAATATAGTGCAAGTTTCCTGTCAATCTGTCTTGAGGCTCCTCGAAGCTTTGGTATGTTTGCAATTCATTAAAATGCATGTGGTGCAAAGGATGAAGATATGTATGAAGCAGCAGATTTTATTCCATATCTATCAGTTCCTGATCAGCCAAATATTGAGCAGATGGTTTCCCCACAGGGGACAGGATTGTAAAATATCTGGACACTATGCTCAGCCAGACTCTCAGCATTTTCTCCTGTTTGTTTCTACATTAGTAGGCACTGAAACAGTGGACTGTCTGGAATGGGTCGGTTACATAGAGAATCGATGCAAGCCAGCAATGGAAAGCTAAGATACTTTCATTCATACTCTTTGCAATCCATCGCCTTTATACATTAGTAATTATAAAGAGTGAGCGCATGCAGTAAGTTTATTACCAACTGTGCTAACAATAATCTTTCATGTTTGAGGGAGTTATGTATAGTGCAACATTTTGTGGCCCTCAAAGTGAGAACTAAAACACACTCCTAGCCTTATAATTAGTACCACCATTCCCAAGGCACAGAATGGCTTCAGAGCATCTGATTTCTCCCACGAGCAGCCTGAAAATCTGTGACTGCTCCTGTAGAACTCAACCAAACATGGATGTGGTGAACCCAGAGGGCACACGGGCCAAATAAGTGAAGGTCTGAGACGAGGGAAATGGGTGTTTCAGGGCTATGGAACTGAGCGGAAATGTTGTCTGGTATAGCAACTCGAATGTCTAGAGGCACAGAGTGTGGTGGACATCACAGGTCCTGACCTCCTCACCATTGAAAAGGGATCTTTAGGAGGCACTGACTCAAAAAGATAGCCAATATTGACAAAGTCCCACATTTTCCTGGCTGTGCTCTCATGTCACTACTATCATTAGGAAGTAGGTAGAGGAGCCTGAAAATTGTGACCACCATGTTTAAGAAAAACATATTCGCAGCAACCATTAGGTTCTTGTGCACAGCACAACTCAAACCGCTACCACAGCAACAGCTTGTGATCTTCTATGAACTGTGTCACTGGCCGCACCCCAGACATCGGTTTTCCTCTATTATGGTTACCTAGTATTTCTGTTATTATTGCTTTATTGATTATTATGTCTTTAATTGTGCGTTATTGCATTAATGGACCTGTTAAGCTACAGCACGAATTTCATTGTTTCTTTGCTAGTACATACTAGAGAGTGAGAGTGAGAGAATGACGGCCCGAGAGAGAGAGGGTCGACATCGAGAGGGAGGGAAGGATGGAGAGAGAGAGGGTCGGCCTCAAGAGGGAGGGAAGGAGGGAGAGAGAGAGAGAGAGGGTGGGGGGGATGGCGGATATATCTTCCACTTTTTGAGTTGGGGGATGGCCTGTATTATCCCCCAGTTTTTGGAAGTCGAGCAACAACAAAAAATAATGATTGTGCCACCCTCTCCCCACTCGGTCGCTCCGCTCCCTCACCGGGTAACCCCGAGGCTGGTGATCAGTGATCGCTCAGCCCCCCCCCCACTTTCAAAAAGGCTCCGTTGCCCCAGCCCATGCACAATCTATTTTGCTGCAGTGAATTACAAAGTGAACACAGTCAGTCTACATTATTTTTGCATCATGTAGCAAAATTACAATTGTGAGTCAGGTTTTCCATTTGCATTTGAAAATTCAAACTGCTGGAAATTTGACACAGACAAAACACGTTGGAAATAAACAGGTCGAGCAGCATCTGGTCAAAGGGAAACAGATGGAAGAGTTGGAAAGAATTTAACTGAAGGTACATTGACTGAGTGAAAACAGAAAATCCTGGAAACACTCAGCAGGTGGGAAGAGAACCAGAGTCAATGTTTCGAGTCAAGACCCTTTGTCAGAACTGATCTTCAATCTGAAATGTTAAACTGGATTACATTGTCTGAGGGAGTGGCCTGACCCTCTCAGCATTTACAGCATTTCAGATTTCCATCATCTGCATCTTTCCTGTTTAGATATTCACTGATACAAGCAGAATTTGTAGTCCAGACAGTCCTGTCAGCAGAAAGCAGCCTGTACTCCCTGCTCCCACCCACCACGCCCGCCTTTACTTTGTGCCCTTGGCTCTGTGGCAACTTCCCTACAAGTCTGAGCACTGATGGCAGCGCTTGTTGCATCGGGTGGTTAGGCTGCTCAAACTCCACCCGCAGAAGTGCTCAAGAAGGAACTGCAGATGCTGGAAGATCGAAGGTACACAAAATTGCTGGAGAAACTCAGCGGGTGCAGCAGCATCTATGGAGCGAAGGAAATAGGCAACGTTTCGGTGTTGATAATGCCCACATTCACCCACGCCCCATCCCCAGCCCAGCTGCATGTCAAGCCCCTCAGCGACTTTCAACATTCATCTTAAGATTCAGAAACAACCATGAAATTCCATGAAAATGCTGAGAATAATAATGACCTAGAACAAAAGAAACAAAAATGCATAAATAATTTAAACGCCAAGTAAAATGTAATTAATTCAAAAAATGTTTGTGATTAAGAGTAATTTACCCGAAATCTTAACTCTCTCCCATATGCCAAGCATTTCCTGAATGTCCTGTCTTTATTTCAGATTTCCAACATCTGCTTTAAAAAAAGAAGAGATACGTGTTATCTTTGTTTACATGGGTCTCTGGTAATTGTTCATGCCATTGAAATTAAAGGAGTTGTCATTCCTGTATAGGTGCAGGTTCTGCACCTTCAGTATGTTCCCCCAGGACTTTCTTTTAGGAAAGAAATGAGGAGAAATGTATTTAGTCGGATGGTGGTGAATCTGTGGAATTCTTTGCCACCGAAGGCTGTGGAGGCCAAGTGAATGGGGTACTGATTGGGGATGATCAGCCATGATCACATTGAATGGCGGTGCTGGCTCGAAGGGCCGAATGGCCTACTCCTGCACCTATTGTCTATAAGTCAGTGGATATTTTTAAGGCAGAGATAGATAGATTCTTGATTAGTACAGGTGTCTGAGTTAATGGAGAGAAGGCAGGAGAATGGGGTTAGAAGGGAGAGATAAATCAGCCATGAATGAATGGCGGAGTAGACTTGATGGGCCGAATGGCCTACTACTCCTATTCCTTATGATCTTATGTACATACAAGGATGCTAGAGGAAGTTTCAACTCTCCTGCTGGTCTCCAGGTGAAATGCTAAACAGCTCACAACATCACTTGCCAATCCTTCATGTCTATGTTTGACATGAAATCTATTCTGCAACTGCACTAATCCCAAAATGGTGAGATACTTTCCATGGGGACTTGACGTTACATAACACAGTGATTTCCCCTTCATAAATACGTCAGCTCCACACAATCCCATGTTACTTTTCAAGATATTCTCCTGTCTTTACATCCTTCATTTTAGATTCCAGCCTTTTTTCTACCAATGACATTAAGTTGTTTAAGGTGGTAGTCAGTCTCTGGTTTACCTTTGCTACCAGCTGATCCACAGGAACAATTCCAGAATAGATGTGTAAGGAGGAACTGCAGACGCTGGTTTACACCGAAGATAGACACAAAATACTGGAGCAACTCAGTGGGACAGGCTGCATTACTGGAGAGAAGAAATGGGTGTAGTTTTGGGTCAAAACCCTTCCTCAGATCCTTAATTCCAGAATACACTTATCTTTAGAAGATAATAATTAGAGGACCCTATATTTCCAAGGGACACCTTTCAAAAATCTAGAATGTAGATCATTCTACATGATCCGGTTCCAGGGCTTCCGATTCCAATTTTGGTTCTGTGCACACGGCAGCCAGCCAACAGTCGCACGTCTTTTCCTTTCTTTTTACTTATTTAATTCCTATTTATTTTGTCATCCCCAACCCTGGGCTTTCCACTCGTCACTTTAATTTCATCTTCTATGACTGTTGGTAAACCAATTTCTCTCCTGGGATAAACAAAGTTCTATGGGATCATATCACATTTGGTTAAAAAAAAAAATCTCAAATGCAGATCATTGAGCTTGAAGGATTTTGAAGTTTTCAAGCTCACAACTCCTCTCGCACTATTTTGTTTAACTGACATACACTTTGTTCGTTTTGTTCATCATTCTCACTCAATCTCTGATCTATTAATATATCCAGTAATTTGTGTATGTCTTTCATAAAATCATATACAAAGTTGCTGCTAAATCCCTCTGGCGTTTGCTTATTCTCCCATTATAAATTATCTGTCCTCTGTCTGCAGGGCCCTCAATAATTATTTCAACAAATCTGTAAAAGTTCCTACAGTCTGTTTTTATGTTTCCCCCGAGTCTATCGTTACAATCCACTGTTCCTTATCAATTCCTTGGTGGTCCTCCGCTGACATGTAAAATGTTCCCAATCCTCAGGCCTGTTGCCATTACTGACAATTTTATAATTCCCGTCTTTTGGCAAAATACTACCTTTAATTGCTCTGTTCAACTTCTCTGTTTTAGTTTCCGAAAAGGCATGTTTCTACGTATTGTATGCATTGTTTCTGTTAATGATGGCCATTGCTTGTCCATACTTATTCCTTATCCACATTTATTCAATGTATTCTCCCACCACAGCAACTCTTGTCTCAAACCTTCATAATGTGCTCTATTTAGGTTTAAGCTGGTTTCGCATTCATCTAGATCAGGGGTGGAGAACCTGTGGCCTTCTAGGCCACTAAATGCGGCCTTTTGAATGAATCCAAATTTTGAAGAACAAATCCTTTTATTTTTATTAATATGTTTTGCTCGACTTTTATTATTTTTATTTTAACCTTAAATTGAACGTATTTAAAATACCAAAGAGTAAAAGAAGATTCAACAAAATAACCCTCCCCGACTGACGGCCACAATTAAAACATTAGTAAGTCATGAGGGCTATTTTAACACTTGTTTTTGCTCATGATTTAGTTCTAATGCGACTACAGAATGTACGTTAACCTCCCTGCCTGACTGGCGCCACCACCACCTGAGGCGGGTTGACGAGAGGGAAAATGTCGGGGAGAGTCCGCTGGCTGTCCAGCCTTCAGTATTATCAACTTTTGATAGCAGTGCCTGTGGCTTTCTGTTTGAAGTTGAATTTGAGAATAGTTAATCAGCGTATTTGTTCAACTATTTTTTTTAAATTCTGTCTGTCAAAGAAAACCAAGAGAACGCTGAGGGAAGAAAAAATAATTTTTAATGAGGATTGGGAATGGGAACTGCAATATTATCTTGTTTCTGCTAAAGATAAGATGATTTGCTTGCTTTGTAATACTGCAATATCAACATTGAAGAAATTCAATGCTCATCAGCATTATGCCACTCATAAGGACCACAAATGTTTAAAATGAGAGAGTGAGGCATGCAAGGTTGCATTGCAGCAATTAAAAGATGAAAAGCAAAGGCAAATGCAGTTATTTCGAGTAGTGGTACGACATGGAAATAATGCTACTGAAGTGACTTATAAAGTAGCTTATATACTCGGGGGGGGGGAAAGGGAAGTCATTTAGCGATGTTGAAATCGTAAAAGAATGCATTGTCGAAGTTGTAGGATGCTTAGACCCCAATAAGGTTTCAAAGTGCAAACAACTGCCTCTTTCAAGGAGAACTATAACTGATCGGCAGCATGAATCAGCTCTCAACGTAACAGAACAACTTCACGCAATATTCCACAAGGAAAATATATATTATTCAATCGCTTTGGATGAATCAACTGATACTACTGACTCGGCGCAGGTTTTATACTTCATTCGGGCCATAACAGAAAATTTTCTTTGCTACGAAGAGTTACTCGCTTTGGGCACTCTTACGGGTAGAACACGAGGAATCGATTTCTTCAACAACTTTCAAGATAAATGTTGTGAAGTTGGACTGGATTTGGTTCATTTAGTGAGTGTATGTACAGACGTTGCACCTTCCATGACAGGAAAACGTGAAGGGTTTATTGCACAGATAAAAAAGGTATTATCGGATCCAGATGCTCTCATTTCATTTCATTGTATATTACATCAGCAAAATCTCTGTGCTAAATCTACTATTTTAAGTGACACTTTGCAACGTTATAAGTATTGTTAACTATATTCGTGCAAATGAAACATGGCATTGTCAGTTTCGTAATATGCTAAAGTTGGACGATGAGGCATTCAGTGTGGATGTTCCGTATTATTGTAAAGTGCATTGGCTATCGCAGGGACAGGTTCCTAAAGAACTACAAATTTTTTATCTTTGCGAGAACAGATAGTTAAATTTCATGAAGAACAGAATCAGCAATGTGAATTATTGAAAGAAGATTTCTATAGAAATACTGCATTTCCGTGTGATATCATGTCAAAGCATGACTTGACTTGAATGTTTCTTGACAAGGTAAAACTAAGTCTATACATGATATGTGGCAAAAAATACAAGCATTTCGAGAAAAGCTATATTTTTTCAAAACTCTTCTTCAAAATGAAATTTTAGATGAACATTTCCCCCAGTTAGCGAAGGTCATTGATGAGCAGGAGGATTCATGCGAATCATTTGAAGAATACACAGCTGTTATAGACTTATTAATTAAAGAATACAATGAAAGGTTCACTTTGAGAATCATGACATCACACTCAAATTAGCATTTCAACCTCACTTAGTTGATGTCGCCAAGGCTCCTAAAGAACTACAGATGGAATTGATTGAGCTCTCAGAAGATGACATTTTAAAGTCCTTATTTGACGCTAAGAAAGATCCGATTGAAATATGGAAAAATCCAATAGAATACCCACGTCTTCGGCAACATGCACGGAAAATGCTTTCTTGCTTTTCAACCACTTATTGCTGCGAATCTACACTCTCCTACCTAACCCAAATCAAGAAGTCCTTAAGGTCACAAATGGCGGATATCCATCCAGAAGATCAGCTGAAATTGCGTACCTCCATGTTGCAACCAAATATTCAAATGCTTTCCCCCAAAAAGTGGTCACAACAAAGTCATTAAAATTTTAGTTAACTTTAGAATTAACAAAATGTTTTCATTTTCTTGAAGTTAGTACATAGTAGTTAGATTTTTACAAAATAATGTACATTTTGAAGCATATCTAATTGAAGTTTCTTGGATGGGGCCTTATTAGATTACAGCTAACTTAATGCGGCATTCCAACATGAAAAGGTTCCCCACCCCTGATCTAGATCATCTGGATCAGAGTCTCTTGCCCAGAGTAGGTGAATCGAGGGGCAGAGGACATAAGTTTAAGGTGACATCGAAACGATTTAATAGGAATCTGAGGGGTAACTTTTTCACATAAAAGGGTGGTGGGTGTATGGAACAAGCTGCCAGATGAGGTAGTTGAGGCAGGGACTATCCCAATGTTTAAGAAACAGCTAGACAGGTACATGGATAGCTGGGACATTTTAGTCAATGTGGGCAAGTTGGGCTGAAGGGCCTGTTTCCACACTGACGAGGCGGAGGGTGGCCGTTGGAGAGGGGGGGCTGTCCCAAGTGATGGGCTCCTTCGGTCGCTTACAACTTGGTGCTCGGGTCACCTATGGCTTGTGTGGGAAAATGACCCCCACCCTCCCGTCTCCATCGGCCAGTGATGTGATGGACGTGGGGATCTGGACCAATCGCTGACAAGTCCCGCCACCCCGGCAACGGCATGTCCATTCGGTGAGTTGGTTTGTAGGCAACGCAGCCTTTCGGTGAATTAGCGTTTCGGCAGAGCGGCCTTTCGGTGAGTTTGCTTTTAGGCGTCCCGCCCTTTCAGTTAGTTTGCTTTTAGGTGACCCACCTTTTCGGTTAGTTGGCGTTTCGGCTTCATACGCTTTCGGTTCCATTCGGTTATTTGGCTTCCACTTCCACTTCGGCTTCTCGACCTTCGACGCCACGTCCGGGTACCGCATCCACTATTGCAATTATTGTAAAGAACCTACAACATTCTCTACCCTTTGCTATATTTTAGATCAATTCTAAACAATTCTAATTCTACATCATGATCTGTCAAGTCAAGGTCATTTCTCTTCACTGCGCAGATCTTCCCTATCATTAACAATTCCTTTCAATATGTTGAAAACCTGGAAATATTTCATTCCCAGCTGTAGTCACCCTGCAGGCAGATTTCCATTATGGTAATGGGATATGGATCACCTGCAGGTAGAGGAGAATAGACCAAGTGCAGACCCATTGGGTCTGCGCCCCCAACGCAGCCGTTCCCTACCCGTAGCCCCCACGGGAGACGTGGTCCTCCAACTCAAGCGGCTCAGGAATCAGCAGTGCGGCTGTTTTTAAATGGCGTCTTTGAGGCGAGATGCGGGCGCCAGCATCCGTTATGGTCGCTGACCAGCAGGAGGTGACAAAATGAATGAGTGGGGGGGAGAAGGGTTTTATTTAAAAAGTGTACATAAACACGACAACATTTAATGAGGAGTGGATACTTGGAATGAAAAGTGAAATCTCTACCGAAATGGAAAAAATCAGGGCGTTTCTGGGTCGGGTGTTGGCGTAGCAACGAATCCAAGGCTGGCAGCCACAAGTCAGGCAGAGACACACACAGCCAGCCGGCAGCCACACAGTTTTATATATATATAGATAGATATAGATAGAAGATAGATATAGATAGATGTTGGAAGGAACTGCAAATACTAGTTTAAATCAAAGGTAGGCACAAAATGCTGGAGTAACTTAGCAGGCCATTGAATAGTTGACGTTTCGGGTCAAGACCCTTCTTCTTCAGAATAGTTTATCTTGGCATCATGTTCGGCACGGACATTGTGGGCCGATGGGCCTGTTCCTGCGCTGTACTGTGCTATGTTCTCTGTAATGCAATCATACATATTTACTTCTGCTCACATCACTTATGTTGCGAACATTACAAGCTTTCCTAAAGAGTTCAGGAGTTAATGTTGATGGTTAATAGGTAGAAACATATGGTAAATCAGAAAACAATGGGCAAATGGAGTCAGGCGGGAGGAAGGGGAGAAATAAGGTGGTCGGTGCAACCACATAACCATGCTGGGATCATTCATTTTGTCCAGGATTTCTGTTTACGAAACATTGTGGAAAAATATTATTTTCCATGTGTGCAAAGCTTTGATAAATTGAGGAATGGTTGTACTTTACAAACAACAGTGGAACCAATAACTCCACGACCATTGAAGAGATACTCCCACAATCCTATTCACTGTTGCTCCCATCTCTCTCTAACCTGCGACTCGTCAAAGCCCCCACTCCGAAGTCTGCTGAGTACAAATGAAATTATTCAAGATGGAGATCGATGGATTTTGGGGGAGTCAGGAGATGGGCCATTTGTGCAGGAAAGTGGCGCTGCGATTTTACTGAAAGTGAGAACAGGCATGATGGACTAAATGGCCTACCTTTCGTATTGTTGCCCTGTTAGAGACGTTTATCATTTTAAATAAATGTTGAAAATAAAAACAATACATGACCTGTTTATAATTATTGTATGTATGAAAATGTAATAACACCACCCATCTGTGTCTTATGTGTTATTACTCAAATGAGAAAAGCAAAGAAATTCTCCAGAGTGAATGCATTCTGTGTTATGTACCATAAAATTCTCCTGTGGAATATCTTTTTTCAATTAATTTTGTACAATCGAAAGTTTTTATGTTCTAAATTAGATGCTTCTTTATAATTGGTTATCTGTGGACTGATATCCAACTAATTGGCTTTCGAGACAAAATATTTCTACGTTGGTGCTACACACTGATCATCAGTACTGTGGCCACGATATTCCAAAGGGAATGAAAGAATTTAAGAGCAAAGATCCGTGGGACCTAGACTGGTGGTCATGCCGCAACTAGAATAAACTATAGTTAGCAGTTAGGGCAGCACAGTGGCGCAGCGGTAGAGTAGCTGCCTAACAGTGCCCGTGAACTGCATGGGTTTTCTCCGGGTGCTCCAGGTTTCTTCCCACACTCCAAAGACTTCTAGGTTTGTAGGTTAATTCGCTTGGTATAAATGTAAATTGTCCCTAGTATGTGTAGGATAATGTTAATGTGCGGGGATCACTGGTTGGTGTGGAGTCACTGGGCCGAAGGGCCTGTTTCCACGCTGAATCTTTAAACTAAATTAACCAATATTTGGGTTATCCGATCATTCTTTTCAAATGTCAGACGCTGGATTTCAATTACTTCCAAACAGAGATTAGATGAAGAATATTTTTATTAGTCTTGCTTTTGGCAGGTAGTCCGTGTAGGCTTGTTTCATAGCAACCAGCCGTTCATCTCACAGAATTATTTTCGTGTACACTGAACCACTTCGCAACCTATTATTTGATTGCCAAGGGTCTACAGTCCTTGAGTATGATGTGGATACCTCATAAAAACGTATTCTAACATAATTTTATGGTCCACTTCCCCCGAGTGAAGCCTTTCAGCGTGAGTTTATTCCTTGTGCTACCTGGTCTTCAGTCACAGAATGCCTTGCTTGGTGATACTGAATTCGATTTAGTGCTGCTCCTCCTTTCTTAGCTATTTTCCATTAAAATGAAACTACGGGAAAAATAAATAGGATGCATTGACCTTATTCCAGCTTTCATAAACAAGTGAAAGACAGATTTTAGAGTAGGACAAATAGAGTTTTAACGTTTATTGTCTTTTGGGAAATGCCCCTGACCCGCAGGTGAAGAGATGTAGAAATTAATCTCCTTATTTCGTGCATCAGCTCGTGCATGGTACTGCTCGAAAGAAAACATGCCCATGGACACAGAAGTCGACAAAACCTGCTCACCCGCACGTTTTGAGAAGCCACGGAGCACATTCGTGCCTGGTTAGCAGTTGCTGTGGGAAAATGTCACCTTGGCCAGGAGTCAGATGCAGGGCAGTGATGTATACCTCAGTTTCCAACAAGTGCAGTCATCTCTCCAGAGATGCTGTCTGACCCGCTGAGTTACTCCAGCTTTTTGTGTCTATCGACAGTTTAAACCAGCATCTGCAGTTCCTTCCTACACATTCTTTCCGGAGGGTATGGATTCAGATATTGAAGAGATTTTCCCCTGATTCTTATTAACATTCAGCTCATAGTTGGCCCGATGAATCAAGGGCACTCACTCTCAACATTCCTGTGCAATTCAGCCCCTTTGTCTTGTGTTTGGCTCCAGGCTGTGAGGGAGCCTGGAGCAGTGAGGTCCTGGCAAAACCCTAGTTAACAATCGTCGATGGGCTGGTGTCTGGAGAATATGCTGAAAAGAACAGCGAACAAAGAACTGCTCTGGTGTATTATCCAGAAAGTTAATGGTAGCTTTTTAACACAATTTTTTTGTGGTAAAGCATTATTTTTTCCATTTATGCCATACATCTGAATATTTTTATTTGACAATAAAATTAATGATTCCCATTAAAGCAAATTCTGAAAAAAATATTTTATTTCAAATTTATGGGGAAAATTCACAGTTCCATGGCTGAATTGATAATAACACTATCAGCATCATCCTTACATGATGACATGCAAATACTTTCACTTATCCCTAAAATGTGATTGAGCCTATAAGCATTGTGCATCAGTATAATATCTCCTCATAAAGGCATTCCGCTTTGCTTGCCAGAAAATAACATTAAAACGTTATGTGGAAGTTGGAAAAGATTAATTTTCTCTTAACACATTGCCCGAGGTGTGATCAGCAATTCATTTAAACTGTCCTTCAACAGCATAGGGTAGCATCATGATCCAAATAATTGCTTAACTGGAATATTGAGCAAAAAAAAAAGTGCTGAAGTGACTCAGTGGGTCAGGCAGCATCTATAGAGCGAATGAATAGACCACTGACAGTTTGGGTCAGGGTCCTTTTGATCAGTCTGAAGAAGGATCCTGACCTGAGGTGTCATTGTTCCATTCCCTCCTCTGATGCTGCCTGATGCGCTCAGTTTCCCCAATAATGTTTTGTATCTAACCTTGATCAATAGATCCATATCTAAAATATTCAGTTGTGAACCTTGGCTGTGTTGAACTTTCCTTTCGCACTGGATTGGGGAGATGCTCTGTTAAATTGCTTCTGGGCCATTCATGGCTACGTATTAGGTGGCATCCCATTCACTCCCTCTCTACTGCCCGTCCACAGTGGCTGCGGTACCATCCACGGAATGCTCCGCAGTTATCTGCCCAGATTTACTCCAATAACACTTTACACCTCACAACATCCAACACCAGGAACAAGGACATTAGGTGCATAATAATACCTGCAAGGCCCCTTTGGATCACATACCATCCTGACATATCGCTGCTTTTTCGTTGTCACTGGGTCTGAGTCCTGGGACTCTCTCGCCAGCAGCAGAAGGACTGCAGTGGGTTAAGAAGTACTGTAGGCTCACTGCAACCTGTCCAAGGACAAATGGGCAGTAAATGCTGGCCTTGATACCCACTCTCCAAGAATTAATTAGAAGTGATGAAACTGGAACCAAACAAGAAAGGTTAGATACAAACAATTAAGGGGGAAACTGAGCGCATCAGGCAGCATCTGTGGAGGGAATGGACCGATGACACCTCAGGTCAGGATCCTTCTTCAGACCGATCAAAAGGAACTGACCCAAACTGTCAATGATCCATTCATTCGCACTATAGATGCAACCTGACCCACTGGGTTACTTCAGCACTTTGATTTTTGCTCAATATTCCAGCATCTGCAGTTTCTTGTGTCGCAGAGAAAGATTAAATAGCGTCTCTAAATGTATATTTCCCAGAGATATTCAAATTGTACTCTTAATTAGCTCAGCTCCGACTGCTTCATAAATTGCCTTTATAATAGCTAAACCTACCTCAAGGCTAATCATCAACAACCAAGAATACTGATTACATCAATGCTCAACACAAGGGCAGTGACATATGCTTCAATAAGACCATGAATGACCTATAATTAATGTATGATGTCGCATGGACTTTTCCACTCTGACGGCAGATAGTTATTCTCTTCTGCTCTTTGATTAAAAGCAGTTATTTTAAAATCAGTCTTTCCTCGACATTCCACTAATGTAAACCATTTCTAAATGATCAAAAGCAGATATGTTTATTGCAGACATGCAGCAAGGAAACATGCCCTTTGGCCCAACGAATCAAGGGCGGCACAATGGCAGAGACCCAGGTTCGATCCTGACTATGGGTGCTGTCAGTGCATTCTCCCTGTGACCGTGTGGGTTTTCTCCGGGTGCTCTGGTTTCTTCCCACATTCTAAAGATGTACAGGTTTGTAGGTAAATTGGCTTCGGTAAAAAATTTAATTATCCCTAGTGTGTAGGATAGTGCTGGTGTACAGGGTGATTGCTAGTTGGCCCAGACTCGGTAGTCCAACAGTATCTCTAAAGTCTAAAGTTTCCGCACTGTATCTCTAAAATCTAAAGTCTAAAGAGTTCACACCGACCATCGATCACCTGTTTACACTAATTCTATGTTATCCCACTTTTACATCCACTCCCTGCACACTAGGGGCAATTTACAGAGGGCAAACCCACGTGAATTTAGGATGTGGGAGGAAACCGGAGAACCCAGAGAGCACCTACATAGTCACAGGGAGAATGTACAAACGCCCTACAAACAGCACCCAAGGTTAGAATCGAACATGGGTCTCTAGTGCTGTGAGGAGGCAACTCTACCAGCTGTGCCATGTGCCACCCTATATGTCATCACTTAACAAGGGCGATTACTTCAACATGTCTTCTTGGGGTCATGGTGGAGAAGCAACCTATTTCCATATATATCCCCCCCCCCTCCCCTGTTGTCTCAGAATCCTTAATACATCTGCAGAATAAAAATCCATCAGTCATAGATTTAATGTCAAATCAGTGCCCTTTGTGCAACAGAGTTCTAAATGTATGTATCTTCAGTCTGCTGCAGTTTCCTGATTTCCTTGAAAAGGGTAGATTTAATTTTTGGACAGGAATCCTAGTCCTGGAATCCAAAACTAGCTGAAAAAGATCTCCTTGCTCTCTATTGAAGGTAGACAAAAATGCTGGAGAAACTCAGCGGGTGAGGCAGCATCTATGGAGCGAAGGGATAGGTAACGTTTCAGGTCGAGACCCTTCTTCAGGCTGATGACTATGGCATGAGGCCAAGTTGTCCAATCAAGCTAACCACATTTGCCTGCATGTGATCCATATTCATTCACACCTTTTCCATCCTGTCCAAGTGGATTCTAAATATTATAATTGTAACCACTTCACCACTTTCTCTGCCTGCTCATTTCATACACCCATCATCCTCTGTGTGAAAAGGTTATGCTTCAGATCTTTTTAAAATCTGTCTTAAACTTATGCCCTCTAGTTTTAGATTCCTTGATCCTGTAGAAGTTTGCTTCATCTATGCTCCTGATTATTTTGTAAACCTCGAAAAGTCACGCCTCAGCCTCCCACATTCCAGGGAGGAAAGACCCCGACTCTCCAGCATTTCTTTACAACGCAAACCCTCCAGACCTGGCAACAAGCTTGTGAATCTTTTTTTGCATCCATTCCAGTTTAATGTCATCCTTCCTATAGCGGGTCGACCAGGGTCAAAATGGTGAATGTTGCCACCTTTTCATGGTGGATTTTGTGGGTGTCCACATTTCTTAGAGCTAAAGTTTGGAGCTATCCTCCGGGCAGGGTCACCCATGGTGGACACACAAGAGGAAGTTCCTGATTAACCACTGCCCAGAAGGTCATGGGAGGTGGCCAGACATGGAGAACCACAACCGCTGAGAAGGCAGAAGGCGACTGCAGCATGGAGAGACTCCCAACCTTCTTGGAGTCCATGACGTTGGTCTCGAGTCTATCTCTGTCAAGGACTGTGTGATAACTATCCGTGCACCAGTCTCCCCAAGTTAAAAGATGTCATACACATGGGTCCACCTGGAAGGACATACCACCTGCACATTCCTGTTAAAGACATGGTATTAGACTGTGGAAACTATAGGGTATCTCCTTCCAGTCCACTACCAGAAAGTTAATTGCCGTTTAATGTGGAAATTGTTGGTAAGTATAACAGCCAATCTGTTTACCGTCCTCATTCTAGCTACCTCCACCAGCCTAAACCTTTCACCGGATATTTAGATTACCTCTGGCCCAGTCGGCAGGATCTTCAATGTGAACTAATTCAATGCCAAGAGCAGGGTCTCCACCACTTCCATCGTAGAGCTTCAATATATGGACAGAAATGTTTTTTCTTTATCACTCTGAGGACAACCTGCAATTAATTCTTGATGCATTTGTAAACACATGTTGGCTCTTTGTTTGGCTCTGAACATAAGGAAATTCAAAATCATCCACCAGTCACCATCTGACAGTTTACCATTAGCTCCAACAATAATTTAGATTAGTTTAGAGATTCAGTGTGGAAATATGCACTTGGAGTCCAGCCGACCTCCCTATACCAGTTCTAGGTTATCCCACTTTTGCATCCTGCACACTAGGAGCAATTTACAGAAAACAATTAATGTACAAACCAGCATATCTTTGGAATGTGGGAGGAACGCAGAGCATCCGGAGAAAATCCATGTGGTCACATCCATGTGGCAGCAGCTCGACCTCTACCCACTTGCCATTGAAGTGGTTAGTTAGCTCTTATTGGCCTAGTTCTTTCTCTTCCCCCCACCAACCCCATCTGCCCATCACGTTCCTCCCACCAGATTCCCACCCATCCCCACCACTCACCCCACCCCTCCCCTCTGCTATTATCTACCACCATCCCTCCTTATTGGTTTAAAGTCTTCACCTTCCTTTCCTATCAGATTACAGAATCTTCACTTTGGTTCTCCACGTCCCTCACAGCCTCTGTTGCTATCTCCACCCTCCCCCCCCCCCCCATTGCTTGTAACTAATCCTCACGTATCCACCTACCACACAGCTCTTGCCACCCCCATCCCACTCACCACTTTCTACCAGCTATCTCCCCTCTGCTCTTTCACTCCAGTTGAAGGGTCTCGACCGAAACATTGACTGTCCATATCCCTCCACAAATATTGCCTGACCCGCTGAATTCCTCCAGCAGATTGTTTGTTGCTCCAATGTAACAGTTGTCTCTTTCCCCGGGACTTGTGCCAATGCCACATGAATTGAAATCCCTTTCTCTCAACCCATCTCTGAGCCATCCTCCAATCTTGTTCACCCAATGCCAAATTGCACCTGACTAGGTAGCAATGCCGAGATTGTTATGTTTCTTGTTCTGCCTTTTAATTTGGACCATTCATGTTCATTTTGTTTTGGCAGAATCTTCATCTCTGCCCTATCCATGTCATTAGTTGCTACATGTGTTAATATTGACCAAATCAAAGACACCATCAAATGGAGGATGGTACACAAAATTGCTGGGGAAACTCAGCGGGTGCAGCAGCATCTATGGAGCGAAGGAAATAGCCTATTTCCTTCGCTCCATAGATGCTGCTGCACCCGCTGAGTTTCCCCAGCAATTTTGTGTACCTTCGATATTCCAGCATCTGCAGTTCCCTTTTGAACACATCAAATGGAGGATCCCTGCATTTATCAGAATTGCATAACCTTTGTCAGTGAAAATCTACAGACTGCGGATGGCGCCAACCAGTCTGGGCATCAGATTGATATGAAAGGCTGAAGGATCCAGGTGTTCTCATTTCCCCTTAATTGATAAAATGTATATAATCCCTGCAAACAACCTTAAATGCATAAAATTGATAGGTTCTCTGCAAGAGCCTTGTATATATTGTAAATAATGTTGCGAGACAGTTACCCTGATAAGTGTTGATTGGTTGAAATGTTAAGCCCTGTCTGGTTTGCTTGAATCCCAGGGTAAATGTTGCATATGCAAGATTCTGTTAGCCTCTTCCAGAAGCTTCACCTGCAACAATGTGAGAAGATTATGTAATTGGCCTGTGTACCTGTCAGTAATGTATTATTGTAATTTGTTATACTTGAATGGATTGTAAATATACCACCCCTCTGTAGTTCGGCCCCTCAAGGTTCGGGGACCTATAAAAGGCAGCCCCCACGAGGTCTGTTGTCGACCTTCTGGAAGAGCGCTTGGGACTGCGTGACCATTTGGAGTGTTTGTGCTTGCACGAGGCTAAAGAGCTTGGCCAAGCCCTTACAAGGATCAAACCTGCAGTGGTTTAGCTATCGTATAAGGTGATTTGTTGTGTTCTCTAAAAATAAAGTTTAGATGTTCCAGTGCTTGAATCAGTGGTTTATTGATTGACCTAGACTGGGGGAAAGCTTAGGAAGAGCTTATTTACATTGGGGGCTCGTCCGGGATCTCTATGGACCCCCAAACACAAGTTTGCTATTAAGGATGTTGAGCTGTTCCTGATCGCGAGTGCAGAAATCGGTGCCACGATGCAGTTTTCACACTACTGGCGAAAACCAAAAAAATTGTTCTGTTCAGATAAGTTGGGTTAAAGGCCCTGCCCAGAATTGGTATTCAAACTCTCTCCTCCCCAGGTAAAAGCACCACGGCCCATCTCATGGACTTGTTTTCTAATTGTATTTTGCACCTATCATGCATCATTTATGTATCACATGTGACAATAAAGTATTATTTTTCCTGTCTATACACTGTAAGTGTCTCGATTGTAATTATGTATCGTCTTTCAGCTGACTGGATATCACGCATCAAAAGATTTTCACTGTACTTCGGTACACGTGGCAATAAACTAAGTTGTAAATAAACTTGGGGGGTTTTTCGCAGTATTTTTATTTTCAGTGTCCGACAAAATGTAGGTGTATTTTATGTTTTCTGTGTTCGAGTGTATGTGCCTGTGATGCTGCTGCAAGCAAGATTTTCATGATACCTATACCTCACCTTACTTGTAAAAGCAAATTGACTTGAGTCTCCCAACTCACACTCTTTGTTAACATAGACTCTACATCTTTTACATGTACTCAGCAAACCTTGAATGAACAACTCTGAAAGGACCACTACTACACTTAAAAGGATAATTCTCTGCCATGGCATCACATTACTGTGTTGTGCAAACTGCAATTCACAACGTACTCATACAAGGAAGTCAAGTGCCAGTACAGGGACACAAATGATAAAGATCTGAAGGGGGAGGTTTAAAAATCATCAGGATAATCTGCAGTGCCATTCTTTATGACAGTGAAACGCTTGCCTGTCTCAAGTCCTGGCAGCCGCGCCATCCTTGTGTCACAAAGCCCCAGCGGTGATATCAGTTCCACCTCCCATCACCGGTGACGCTACACGGCGAGATGGAAAGGGTTGCCCGAATTGATGGTTAGAAACTGGGTAGCCATTTTAAAGCTGACGCTGGCGTCTCTTTTCCAGTGTGTGCTCCATACAATACACTGTAACAACCAGCCTGCACTAGATACTAAAAACCCGTGCTGGTGAGTAGCAAGAGGCAACTGACAATCAAACAAAACTCGCTATTTTTTTCTTCCTTTTTTTTTAATGTATTTTTTCCTTGTTGAAATATTAATGCAATAGGTCACATTTTTTTTTGTCTTTGAAATTTCAAACGGCAGAGATGGGGTTTTTTTTGCTTTTTGCCAGAATTATATTTTTGTGGGATTTTTCTTTTTTGCTTTTAATATGGAATGTATGTTCGTGCATAAATTATTTTATAAAATATAAATTTACTTCACACCAGTGGCACTGAGGCGCAATGCAGTGTGTGGAAAACATTTGTATTGCAACCTGTCTATTTATTTTAAGTGCAGCCGTTTTTGCGCTTTTCTTAAATTCTTTCCCAAGATAAAGGAGGAAAATTTCAATAATTTCTCCCCCACCCGGTCCTCTTCTCCTTCTCTGTTGTATTTTAGCTCTGTCTTGCAGCAGTGTTTTTGTGTAGATTTATGCCTAACTTTTTTGGATTTTTTTTTTCGAAGTGGAAAACTTGCTTTAAAATTATTTGGAAATGTTGAAGGAATAACTTGCTAGCAGACTGCCTAAGAGGCTAATGTAAATGTTTCTCTTTTTAAACTGTTTTGGATTAGTCTTTTTGCTTACGTATACATCAGCACTACTTTTTTTCCATTTTGTTATGGGATTTCCTCGTCTTGGATGAAGGTTTACCGGTTAGAGACCACTTCTCGTTTCTTGTGGGTTTTTTTATTGACTGGGACGTTACAGCGATCAAAAACGCATCCGGATTTGAGACGAAATAAAACAAGTGTAAACTGCACGTCAAGTAACCTGTACAACTCTTCCTGATGTATATTAATTGAGCGTATTAAAGATATAATTTCATGATATTGGAACTGTGTTATCATTTAAGGAATTAATTGCTCGACTGGAATATTTGATGGCAGTGTTAATTCACATGTCTATTTGCTTGTCTTTCTTAAAAAGGCAAATTGCGCTTAAAATCTGTTAGGAAATGCAAAACAAACGGGCAGAAGTACGTTTGTTTCGATATCCTTGTTTAAAACTTTCCCAATGAACGGTGGTGATCACCAAGTAAATTAAATGTTTCTCCGAGTTTGAATGAACAGATTTCAAGCAGTTAGAATTGAACAGGGAGGCGGTAGTTTAGTAGGGAATTGCGGAATGGCTTGCTGGTTGCAATTCCAATTAGTTTGCTGAACTGTTACCTGATGGTTAACAGATCACTGACCGAAGAGCTGGATTATAGATTGGGAATCTTTTGCAGTCCCCACCCAATCAAAAATCACTTGTTTGTTTCTGTTATTTATTGATTGTCAATTTTCAGATGATTCGGGCGCAGTGTAAGTAGGATTTTGTGTGTGCACGAATATACACAAATTGCTGAAAGCTAGCGGGTCCCTTGGTAAACAGATTATCAGCCGTTTTATGTTTAATGCAGGTAATTACTAGAGAAAGCTGGAATTTACTCCAATTGATTGCATACATTAACAACCCTTCAAAAGGTTGAGTAATACATATATTTCGGTTACTTCACGGACCCAAATATATATATATAATGCTGATGAGAGGAACCAGCTAAATGTATTTATCTTGCTTAATTACACTTGTTAACGGAAGTAAGATTGAATGGGTGCTATTGCATATAATTGCCCATTCTGAACAATTTTGTTTTGAGAAGCTTAGCTTTGGCACAGCTTAATTATATTTGGACCTTAATGCGATTAAGCATATCAAATTATTTAATAACAATACATCAAAACGGGGCTCTCTGCGTGCTTCATAATTAATGAGAAGCAATGATGATGCGGTACAATGTGTGCGAGATATTCAGGCCGTTAGCGGCGAACACAGTAACTACACCACGCAGCCAACAGTTATCTGACTCGCTCTGGGATTTCGATAGTTCAATGCTTCGCGTTTTGAATGAGCTCTGATAAAGGTAGGTTTATATATCCGCCTGGCATTTGCCCGTATTGTTGCAAAGAACCGTGTTTTATGATTTCTGTTTGTTTACGAGGCGCTTCACGAAAGCGACCAACGTGCAAGATGGGTTGTCTGTTGCCCGTGGAAATGGACCACGGTTTCCAGTTCACTTTGCGATCACATAAAATGTACACTTGTAACAAAGATAACTGAATATTGTGCAAAACTTCTTTTTTGAACTGTTTTGTTCGCAGAAGCGCGATTTAAAAAAAAAAAAAGATGAATTGGCGTCTAACCTGATCCTTCAGTGGAATACACTGCGGTGATACCTACAAGGTAATAATAGGTTGGCAGGGAATTATAAAGCATCCGTGTTTCTAATAATATTATAATCTAAGATAACCATTCCAGCATCAGACAATATACAAACCCAAATTATATTCTCTAGACTTTGTTTAACTTAGTGTTATATTAACAGAGCTGAAAACCATTCAAGGAAACATTTGGTTTTAACACTGAGTGAAACCAGCCGTGGATATCACTTGAATGGACCATTACCAGCCTTGATTGAGTCATGTGCATCAATATTACTTGGAAGAGGGGCAGTGTGCTAAATTGTGATTTATGGATACCAGATCTAATACAAAAATAAGTATGATGGGAAATTGGCTAAATCTGAATGGGTTAAACATTTGGATTGAGTTTAGCTTTATCTGATGAACATATGAAAAGGATGAAACCTAATGTAGTGGACACCCTCAAACAGACTGTAGCCGAATGTAAAATGCTTATTTCTGCTTTGGGTTTTTTTTAAATGAATTGAAATTTAAAATGAATAAATAAGTGAAATATCACGATGCGAATGTTTAAAATGGAAAAACAACATGGGTTGATGACTGATTAAAAAAAATTCAATTATAGATGTGCATAATTGAATATATTTGATAAAAGTTAACAATGCTGTGTTTCCATTGTTTGGAACAGGCAAATGCTTTGGGGAAATCTGTAGATGTAAGTGTAGCTGACCCTGTTTGGATCATTGTTGACCACTTTCTTACTAACTTCCATACTGCAGTGGGGTGGGGGAGTGTCTTTAATGGTGTGTTACCCACACTGTATTTGGGCACTAGTAGTCAAATATTTCTATTGTAAATGAAACATGAATGCTTTACACTGAGAGATTCTGCTCTCAACAGAAGCCAGATAAGATTCTGAAGACTACTCGGCAGTTTGCATTTTCATTTTCTGGTATAAAGCTCAACTCGTGAAGGCCAGTGAAAAGCTACCATTGCGATTCTGATGAAGATTTGATGTACTCCTGTTAATGTGCTACAATTTCAGGTTGCAACAGGTTAACTTGCAGAATAACTTAACCAGTGAAATGTCCATGTCTGTTGTTTCTTTATTTTTGGTTGCTCCATGCTGTCTCATGTAGTATGGCATTGCATGTTGCTGTTTATTTCCATATATTTACCTATTCAAATTAAACATCTGAACCTGTTGGGATTAAAGCTGACTCCTGACCTCTCCTCTAAACCTGTCATGCCATTGACCATTATGATCGCTCAGTCTTAGCTCTGACTCGAGTGAGTTTCAACACCTGTCATCAAGCAGCAAATCGGTGTAGATTTCCATTACTGTTTGTTAATTAGTTCACCCAATAGTTCAGTGCAAAAGTGTGCGGATCGACACAAGCTTAACTGGCGGATCCAGAAGTAACGCCAATCCCTTGTTACCATCACAAATCAAAAAATGGGCCATAAAACCAGAAAATGCTGGAAAAACGCAGCATGGTTTAGTTTTATTATTGTCGCCTGTACCAAGAAGCAGTGAAAAACTTTTTTCAGGAAAATCATCCGTACTTCATTATAATCAACTCATGAATGCAGTAGATGGTGCAAAAGAGAAAGGAAACAGTGCAGTACTTTCAAGCGTCTGTCAAGCTTGAAACTGCATCGGGCAGTACGTGTGAAAAGAGAAATGGTCAATGTTTTGTGTTTGAATATCTTTTAGAGCTGAGGGCAAATGTGAGTTGGTCTAGGTAGCAGATAACTTGGGGTGAGGTTGGCAGTGGGTGGAACAAAGGACTTTTCATTGTTGGAGTGAAATAATGTAACGGTTCAGGAGCAGTTATGCTCCTTTCCTCTGTGTACCGTGCTGCTGATGTTGCCAAGTCCAGATAATGTTGCATAGTCTGGGGTATTACCAGCAGGCCAAAATATACAACTGAAAGAGCAATAAAAAGGAAAGAAAGTTGGAAGGCAAAACTGGTCTGACCTGTGGAGTTTTCTGTTCATTTCCTGTTCATTTTCCAGGTTCTGTTTTATTAATTATCAATAAAATAAGCTGTTGGGTTGTGACGTTGTGATTTCCAGTTTCTATAAAAATAAATAAACTCGCAGAAGCTCGACCTTCATGTGTGGGGAGGAGGAAACAATCTCTGAATCGGATACCTTCGGAACAAACAAGTGATCCTTCAATGAAAATAAACCTAACCCTATTTGTTTTAAAGATTATTGTGTTACTCACTACAGTGGTGCTGTTGTCTTGCTTGGGAAACTTTCTGGGTGATGTTTAGTGAAGATGCAAGTGGACTTGGTTCCAGTTGCATTCAGTGTGGACAGCCTTGTTGATGTTTGAGACAGGATTGTTTTTGAAATAATCATTTAGTGAGTCCCTTGTAGCTGTGGAATTGCACCTTGTAATGTCCTGAGATGGGGAAACATTTTTAAATGGAGGAACTATACAAGACGACAAGGCAAGTTGTTTCATTTGTATTCCATTGACGATGCAATGTTGCTTTGCAAGGTGATCCAATCACCCCGTCTGACGCTTGCACTGGCAACAAGGTAAGCAACTTAATTTTCATGCATTCATTCAATCCTGAATTACCACAATATAAAGTGCTAAAAATCTTCCAGCAGGGCAGCGCCTGTAAAGCATAGCTTTTTCTTCAGAAGGGGCAAAGTGAAATGGAAGATCTGTAACAGGATAGAAAGCAGGCAAGATTAAATGTTGGAAGTGGTGGGGGTACAGGCTGAAAGAGGGGTGGTAAAGAAGAATGCAGTTTTGGTGGCGTGGGTGGGGGGGGGGGGGGGGGGGGAGAGACAGTTTAAGCAGGATGAGACTCATGAAATCTGAACTAAGGGTGGTAGTGGAACTGAACACTGGAAATCTGTGCCGGAAGGCTGGAATAGCAGAACATCTAAAAATAGAGTCCGGAATACTATAACGTGTCAAGTCAGAAGATGAGGTGCTATTCCTTGTTGGAACAGTGTCGAAAGCTACAAATAGAAATTGATGAGTACGAAATTAAAGTAACAGGCACTGTGGGCTTGTTGGCGCCTTTGTAGACTGAGTAAAGTGGTCACACACTCTGGCTCCTCCAGTGTTGAGGAGACCTTGGTAAGCATGAAATGCTCTTTTGCTAAATTGGACGAGGTGCAACTAAATTGCCGCTTCACCTGGGAATGAGTGTTTGGGTCCCTGTCCGATAGGAAAGAAGCTGGTTAAGTGTGAGGGGCATCAGGTGATTGTTGACCTTCCTGTGGGATGGGAAGAAGATACTGGTAGAGGGAGAAGAGCAGATCGAGGAGCTGTGGAGGGAGCGACCCATTGGAATGCTGAAGGAAAGGCATGTCCGGTGGATGGAGGTGTCAGGAATTGGAGGTTGATCTCTTGGGTGTGGAATTTGGAAGGTGAGGTCAAGGGAATTTTGCTATTGATGGGATATAATGGGGTGAGGGAGATCAAAGTACCTTGTAAAATGTGGCAGAGGGGAAACCAAGATTAAGGTAACTACTCCAAAGCATTGGTATCAAAGGGTGCAGTCACCAGAACAGATAAAATGAATTCTGAGAAATTGGGGCTTTGAATTGTTAAACAGGTTGGCTTGCATTCTGTGCCGTCCAGAAGAGATTAGGAAACTTGATTGAACCTTAAGATTTTGAGGTTGTTGAAAGGGTGAATATGAGGAGGTTCCATCCTATGAGAGAATTTAGAACAAGGGTTGTTTAAGACCTGACAAGCAAATTTTATTTTTCTGATGGTCGCAACTCTTTCTAACTCTACCTCAGACTGGGGGAAAACGAAAGGCTTGACTCTAAGGCAGGGGTTGGTAGATTTTTGACAAGGTGGTGGGAATATCAGCAATAGTCGAGCAATTCGAGTTGAGATTCTAATTGGATCAGCCATAATCATCTTAAATGGCAGAGTAGCATGAGGGGACATTTGGACCACTCCTGCCCCAAGTAGGAAATGAAGTTGGAGAAGGTGTCTTATAGATGACCATAGACTCGTGTGTTGGTAGCTAATGTATCCCTTGCAAGGGTGACCTAATAAAGGGTCTAAGGTAGGTCACAAAAGTGGGTGGAAAGTTATCAAAGTACAAGGATAAGAACTGAGGGAGCAGGTCTGAGTTCGGCCAGGCCACTGGATTGAACTCCTGTAACTGAATTAGTCACCATGACTGTACATACTTCTCTCCTATGTTCTTGCCAATTTCTTAGTTCAGCTTCTAGTCTCTTGCATGATTTTTCTTTATTACATTTCATTTAACTTTACCAGTTTGTGTGTCTGGATATTCCAACTCTTTGACTGGGCTAGTTCCCCCCCCCCCCCCCCCCCCCTCCCCCGTACTACCAGTTCGCCCAGAATACATTGTAAATGTTGGCTCGTACACTGGCTTCAAGGTAGTGATTGTACAACCAATAAGTTGTGAGATGATTCCAAGATTTCTACAGGGCTATAAATGATGCGTGTCAGGAACTTTCTCTATCCCAAGAGGTGCAGATCTGTTGCACTAGATTAAATATATTATTTTTCATGAATATAGTTTTCCCACTGTCCCTAAAAATCCCAAGCATATAGGCAACTGGTAGATATATGCAATCGGGTACTTGATAAAGTAGGGGGTGAAAGGTTAATATGGGGCAACACAGGTGTGTAGTGAGTAGAAATGCTATCTTAATTTGGGTTCAATCCTGACCTCGCTGTCTAGGTGGAGTTTGCACATTCTACTTCCTGGATATGAGAGTTGCCTCTCTCATTCTAAGGGGATGCAGGTTAATTGGTGGCTGTTAATAATCCCTACTGTTGCTGGGTGCTAGAATCTGGGGGAGAATAAAATGGGGAATAGTTGATGGTCAGTGTAGGCTGAAGTGTCTGTTTCTGTGCTGTCTGATACTAAATCGCGATAGCAATCAGAATAAATACAATTGAATTTTGAGTGGCTAAGACCTGCTTGTCCACCAGCTGTGGAGGCCAAGTTAATGGACATTTTTAAGGTGGAAATTGACAGATTATTAATATGTACGGGTACCGGGGGTTATGGATAGAAAGCAGGAGATTGAGTGGGAAAGATAGATCAGCCATGACTGAATGGTGGAGTAAACTTGATGGGCCGAATGGCCTAATTATGCTCCAAGAACTTATGAACGTACTTGCACTTGTATCAATCACACTCTTGTTGCACTCTGCATTATGTCTCCGCAGTCACCACGGCACAGTTAGTCATGTCAAGGCAAAATAAATTATTATTTAACAAAATTAGAGTGCACACATCGTGGGTGATACATCAGAGTGGTTGGAGGGTTGTTGATCTGGCAGAAAATGGGAACAAATAGGTGTAGGGCTACTGGGACCCATGCTGGTGCCGCTGCTAGTCACAATCTATATCAAAGGTTTGGATGGGGTGATCAAGTGTAAAATATCCAAGCTTTCTGATGATATTAAACTGGGAATTGGGCTGAAACTGAATGCGAGTGGCCATACAATCTAATTGAATGGTGGAGCAAGTATGTGGGACTCAATGACCCACTGCGATTCTTGCACTAATTTATCACTTTCTGCCCATCTTGCAATTCCTGTACATCCAAAAGTAGTTTCAGGAGCCTCGTGGCATTACTTGAATCAAGAATTTAACTCCAGATGGAACATGCAGTTAATTAGACTTTTACTTTAATTTGGTATGTTTGCTACTTGGGAAAGCATTTTCAAAATGCCAATGCAATTATAAGTGGTAAGAAAAGTATCTGTGGGCATTTAAGCAATGTTCTGATCGCTCTGCATTTGTTTTAAAGAACAAGTCAAAGCTGCTAGTTAGAACGAGTCTTGATGCACACACTGTGTTGCCATGACTACAGAGTCCTGTCTGCAGCCCACTTTCCCCATTTATGTCACTTGGTTCCAAGCCATTGATTAAAGCAAAAACAACAAAGTGACTGAGACACCGAGTGTGGCATGCCTTCATGGTTTAGGAAGCAGTTTGCCAGGAAGATGATAGCTCCTTTTTTATGAGGACTGACTGAGAACAAATTGATGGCAGAACTTTGTTCTTTAGCAACTCCTCCAGTACATTTAACTATCATTTTTACTCCCACACAACGTTCAGGCAGTAATTGATTTTCCCAAAATTCCAATGCATCTGTAATTTTTTTTGTTTGTGTAATGTTATCTTTAGGCCAGTATAATCTGCAGATAAGACCATATATTGCACATGGGAAAGCCATATTTATTGGTATTAGTTTATTATTGTCAAATGTACCAAGATACACTGAAAAACTTTGTACTATCCAGTCAAACCATGCAACACAATCAGTATGACATTCAATTGCCAGAGTCAACAAGAAACAGAATTAGATTCTTCTCGTCATGTTGAAAAAATGAACTATTATCTTATTCTCAAACCAATATTCTTCCAGTTCTAAGTCGTCTACATGATTTCTTTTCAGCAAGATGACAGCTGTATTTTTTTTTAAATAAAAGGCCATTTTTGCAAATATCCTGTAACTAACAATTGATTGCAGGAAACACTATTTCTAATGTGCAATATCTTTATTATGCTCTCTTGGAGCCTCTTGTGTAAGCCAAACTGTTTGACATCAATAATATTTTTTTTTAATAAGCACGTTTTCTAATTATTTTAAGACTGCATTCTCCTTTGAGAGATTTAAACCTGCATTTGCTGGTCCTGCAACAACATACTCGAGGTCGTGGTTTTGGAATTGTAGATGACTTTAACATCAGTTGAGCCGATCTGTTCCTCATTTAGTAATTTATTGGAAGTTCTATCCACCCCAAAATCTAAAAATAATCTTGGGTGTGGTTTTATTGCAGAAATTTGGCAGTAAGCACCATACAGTTTCAGGTCTAAAATGGAGTTTGAAGACAAGACCATCTTGGGTCCAAAAGTGCTGTGCTTGGCTCGGGTGAAGTCAACACTCTTGGACTGATAGAATTCAGAGACTTTACAGGTGGTCACCAGCAAAATGGATAGGTTTAGGCTTATGATTGGCACGTGCACTGATGTACAGTGAAAAGCTTTGTTGTGTATGCTATCCAATCTGATCAGATAACACTGTTCATAAATACAATCGTCAAGTTCCAGTATGATAGATAGAGCCAAGGGGAAGATATATACATGTGCAGAATATAGTACTTGGCATTGTAATGCCTCAGTTTCATTGACAAATCTCCTATGTCTGCAATGGGTTAGAAGTGAATTGGGGAGTACCCTAGCTTATGGAAGAACCATACAGAAGCATGATAACAGAGGGGAAGACGTTGTTTCTGAGTCTGGCGGTGCGTGCTTACAAGCTTCTGTACCTTCTGGCTAGGGTGCAGCCTTATCTTCCAACCTACCTTGCACTTTTTCTCTGTAATTGTTACACTATCATGCTGTAACACATTCTCCACTCTGGTGTTTTTCTCTTTGCATTATACTTGTGTATGGCTTGATTGTAATCATGTATAATTTGATTTGACTGGATGGAATGCAAACAGTTTTTTTAACTGTATCATAGTAAGCCTAACAATAATAAACCAACATCAATACAAAGACATCTGAAGCATTGCAGAAATGGACATTCCTTACACTAACCTCAATAGGCCAGCAAATGATGCGATGAAATCTTCTGCTCAAGAGCCAATATTGCTATAAGTGGTAAGTTGCTTTTATGTACTGCTTGTGCGTAATAAAAGTCTGACCTGTAGGTTTGTGGGAACCATATGAACATAGTAGAGAACGTATAACAATACAGCACAATGTCTGTGCCAAACATAATACCAAGACAAGTTAATCTCACCCGCCTGCATTTTATCAACGTCCCTCCATTCTCAGCATATTTATGTGTCCATCCAAAAGTCTATTAAAAGCGACTATTGTTTTTGCCTTCACCATTACCCCTGGCAGCATGTAGCAGGCACCCACCACACAATATGTTTTTTGTTTTTTTTAAGCCCCCGCAACTCCTTAAAGCTTTTTTCCTCTCAAAACTATGCTCTCTAGACTTTGACATTTCAACACTGGGGGGAAAAGGTTCTTTCAACCCTATCTATGCCTTGCATAATTTTATAAACTTGAATCGGGTCTCCCCTCAACTTCCGGTGCCAGAGAGAAAGCAATCCAAAGCTGCCTGACCACTCCTTATAGTTAATGCCCCCTAATCTAGGCAGTATTCTGGTAAACCTCTTCTGCACCCATCTCCAAAGCCTCCAAGGCACGAGACAACTGCACACAATGGTCCAAGTGTGGCTGAACCAAAGTCTTGCAGAGCTAAATCATGGTTTCCTGACTCTTGAAATGAGCCCTGACCAATGTAGGCAAGCATACCATACTCCACCTTTACTATATCTACTTGTGCTGCCACTTCAGTGAGCTGTGGACTTCGACCCCAAGATCAGTTAAGGGGGTTGCTGTTAACTGTGTACTTTCCCCTTGTGCAGCACCTCTCACTTGCTCAGATTAAACTCCATCTGCCATTTCTGTAGCTGATCTCTTATCCCAGAGTATACTTTGACTACGTCGCACGCTGTGTGGGATCCCAGCAATCTTGGTATTGTCTGCAAATGTACTTGCCAACCCATCTACATTATGTCCAAAAATGACACACAGTGCTGGAGTAACATAACGGGTCAGGCAAGATCTCTGGAGAACATTGATAGATGATGTTTCAGGTCAGGCTATGGAAGTCTAACCTATCTGTACCCCATGTAATTTTATATATCTTAAGGTGTCCCCTCTTAACCTCCTCTGCTCCATGGAAAATGGATTACCTTCCCAGTCTCTCCTCGGAACTGAAACACTGCATCTCAGAAAATATCCTGGTGAATCTCTGCATCCTTCTGACCACTAATGAGGAGGCATAGCTAAGGAATGGAACTGAGTGCTGCCGCTAGTGACATTTCTTGTTCAGATAGAAGGCAACATTCATCCCACAGTTTAACAGGGTTTGAGTTTTAAAAGATTTGAAGGCTAACTTGGTTGCTAAAATTTATTGATTAGCTTTTTCTTAAAATATGAAAGAATGCATAAATAGGAGCATTTAGCCAGACAGATGTCTGCATTTATTGATTATTGATTTCTTTAACTTCAAGTAACCCCGGCATTCCCTCTCTCCATCCCTCCCCCACCCAAGTTGCACCAGCTTCTTGTTTTCACCCAGCAAACAGTTAACAATGGCCTGTTTCCTTTATCATTACTTATCTCGAAAAAGAGAGCGATAGGGTTACTCCCTGCATTCTGTGATTTGGACAAATTGGCACAGCCAGTTATTTACAGTGCAAAGGAATGCTGGCAGCAGGAGATGAATTAACGGCTGGATAGTCTGTAATCTGTGATTAACCTGAAATACCACACTTTTTTCTTTGGATTACTGGAAGGCTGGAATTTCATTCTAAATTCTGATGTGGATTTTATTTGCACGTCAATAAATGTAAACGGGTGTAAAACCTTGTTCTCCTGGCAGAAATTTGGAAATACAGGGCCTATTTTGCATGAAAAGAATAACATGGCACGCTTTGTGCAAGATCCTTCCCTTTTTATAAAGTACGAAACAACTTGGGTTTAATGTGAACAACTCCAGGGGTGATTGCTAAAGGGCATTTATATTAAACATAGTCTGGCATATTATAATCTAGAATAGCTGTGCTTTCATTAACAAACGTTCATATTGTAGAAACAAATTGCTGGATTGTAAAGGAAATCCAGCTAATGAATGGCATAAGATTTATCATTCGTAGCACAGAATTAATCCATTTGGCCCATTTTGTACATGCCTTGCAATCTATTTTATCCCCTAGCTCTCAGATCACTTCAAGGATCCGGGGCTTGGATTGTTGCCTGTTTCTCCTCCTATGGTTGCCGCCTGAATTGTTGAATGGACCCAGCATTTTATATTTTTGTGTTAGATTACCAGCATCTGCAGTTTGTATATTATTTTAAGCGATTGATCTGTAAGTTTGTAACTTAATTGTATGTGAAATGCTTGCCCAGGTGATGAGGATATTCTGCTCCCATCACTTGCTTAAAGCAGCAAGTTTTAGAGCCCAGGCACTTTGGTGTGAACTCTCTAGTTGCTATCCCCTATAACCCATTATTTTAAATCTGCATCCAGATTTAACATTTAAGTCGTGTTTGGATAAAAGGTTCAAAAGCCAGGTTACCAGCAAAATTCACAGTTTAAGGATAAAGGAAAATCCTTTAGGACCGAGAAGAGAAAAACTTTTTTCACACAGAGAGTGGTGAATCTCTGGAACTCTCTGCCACAGAAGGCAGTTGAGGCCAGTCCATTGGCTCTATTTAAGAGGGAGTTAGATGTGGCCCTTGTGGCTAAAGGGATCAGGGGGTATGGGGAAAAGGCAGGTACAGGATACTGAGTTGGATGATCAGCCATGGAGAATCATTACATGAAATGGTGTACGGATGCTTTTTATGTTTCTACGGTAACCAGCCTTCATCCAGGACCCTGCCTGCATTAATGATCTTTCTCAGATGGGGTCTTTCCTTCATGATTGTGCATTGGCCGTTCTGCCTGAAATTCCTTTGATGGTGGCAGTTTTGGCCATTCAGTGGGACCATGAAACCTGACGTCCAAATTAACATAAGAAATAGAAGCAGGAGGCGGCTGATCCAAAATTCCTCGTCCACTTTCCTGCTCTGTCTTCATAACCTTTGATTTCTTTGCTGAATAGAAATCTATCTTACTCAGTCTTAAATAGACAATGGACTGCTCCCCACAAATCTTTGTTGCAAGGAGTTCCAAATTCAACCTATTGTAAAAATAGATTACATGGATAGAACAGGTTTAGAGGGGTATGGGCCAAATGCAGGCAAGTGGGATTAGTGTAGATGGGACATGTTGGTCAATGTAGGCAAGTTGGGCCAAAGGGGCTGTTTCTGCGCTGTATGACTATGACTCTAAGAGGTCCTACCTCAGTTTAGTCTCATATGGACAGCTCCTTATACCGAGACAACACCTGCTGGTCCAGAATTCTCCTAAGTGAGGAAACATCCGATCAACATTAATCACATCTACCCCTATGAATTTCTTATATTAGGGATTGTGTTCTTTTTGTCATGTATACCAAGATACTGTGAAATCCTCCTACACATGAGTATAATAGATAGTGCAAAGAGAAAATTACCAGAGTATGGAATAGTGTTAAAGTGCCAGTATAGCATTACTGTTACAAAAAAGAATAGCAAAGTTTGCAATGAGGTAGGTTGGGAGACTGGCACTGCACCTGAGCTTAAGGGTGGACCATTCAGTAGTCTGATAGCAGGAAAGAAGCTGTTTCTGAATCTGGTAATATGTGCTTTAATGTTTTTGTATCTTCTGCATGATAGGAGAATGGAGTAGAAAGAATGAGCGGGGTGAAAACTTTGCTTGATTATGTTGGCTGGTTTCACTGGATTTAGAAGGATGAGGGGGTTCTTATGGAAACATAACATTCTTAGGGGATTGGACAGGCTAGATGCAGGGAAAATGTTCCCGATGTTGGGGGAGTACAGAACTAATGGTCACAGTTTAAGAATAAGGGGTAGGCCATTTAGGACTGAGATGAGGAAAAACCTTTTCACCCAGAGAGTTGTGAATCTATGGAATTCTCTGCCACAGAAGACAGTGGAAGCTAATTCACTGGATGTTTTCAAGAGAGAGTTAGATATAACTCTTAGAGCTAACGGAATCAAGGGATATGGGGTGAAAGCAGGAACGGGATACAGATTTTGGATGATGAGCCATATTGAATGGCGGTGCAGGCTCGAAGGGCCAAATGGCCTACTCCTGCACCTATTTTCTATGTTTCTAAATTCAAGGATAGACATTTAGTATTCCTTCAACATTTTTGCTCCATAATCCAGCACCTGCGGCCTCTTGACTCCCTCTGACATGATATGAGGATCATAGTCTTAGAGCACAAAGGGGTTGCTGGAGGGAGGTGGGGGTAGGGCCAGGTATTGCATCTCCTGTGGTTGCAAGGGAAAGTGCCTGGGGTGGGGGTGGGCTGTGATGTGATCCAAGGAGTTTGAATCATACATTACAGAAATGGGTCCTTTGGCCCAATTTGTCCATAACGACCAAGATACCCCGCCCAAGCAAGTCCCATTTGACTGCAATTGATCCATATCCATCTACCTTTCCTATCCATGTACTGTCCGTGTCTCTTAAATGCTGTTGTAGTGCCTTCCTCAACTATCTCCTCTGGCAGCTCGTTCCTTGTACCCACCACCGTCTGCAAGAAAAAGGTGTCCCTCCATTTCCTACTAAAGCATTCCCCTCTCAAATTAAACCTTTAGTCCTTTGATTTCCTCTGCTCTGGGTAAAAGATTCTGTGCATTCATCCTTTCAAAATATCCTTGTAAATGTTCCCTGCACTCACTTCTAACTTACTGATATCCTTCCGATAGCAGATTCACCAAACCTGATCACAATGCACAAATGCAGCCTTGTTCAATATCCTGATTGATTAAGGTCAATGTACTAAAGTTATCTTTACCACTCTGCCTGTGGTACTATGTACCTGCACTCCTACATCCCTTCTGCTCAACATGTGTCAGAGCCCTAACCTTCAGAGAAGGTTCTCTCCTAGTTTGACTTCCAAAAATGCAACACCTTACACGTATCTGTATTAAATTCTATTAGCCATTCCTCAGCCCACTTTCCCAGCTGATGAAAATGCTGTTGCAATTTTTTGATAACCATCTTCATTGTCTATGATGCCACCCACTTTAGTGTCATCTGAAACATGCTAATCATGCCTCGCACATTCTCATCTAAATCGTTGCTGTAATCCACAAACAGCAATGGAGCCAGTACAGATCCCTGAATCACTCTCCTAGTCACAAGCCTCCAATTTACAATGCAGCCTTCCATCACCATCCTCTGCTTTCTTCCATAAAGCCAGTTATCTACCCAGTCACCCTGCTCTCCCTGGATCCTATGCGATCTAAACTTCTAGTGCAGCCTTCCGCGAGGATACTTTTCAAAGGCCTTGCTGTGGTCCATAAAGACAGCATCTATGGCCTTTCCCTCATCAACCTTTTTGGTTAGGTACACAAAATTGCTGGGGAAACTCAGCGGGTGCAGCAGCATCTATGGAGCGAAGGAAATAGGTGACGTTTCGGGCCGAACCCCTTTCACAACCTTTTTGGTTACCTCTTCAAAAACCTCAAGCGGATTCATGAGACATGTTCTCCCACATATAAAACCATGCAGACTATCCTTCATCAGCCTCTGTCTGTATCCAAATGCATATATTATCCCTCATAATCCTTTCCAGTAACTTGCCTGTCACAGCTGTTGGGGCCACTGGTCTGAGTTCCCAGGCTTTTCCTTGGATCGCTTGATAGGTCCTTTATGCTGAGCAGCAACACAATGTTTCCTTCTGTACGACTCTAGGACTTCTCCCCTCTGCCTATTGGCAAGGTACATTTATTTGAAAGACTGGACATGAATTTCGCACCTCAAGTAATTTTTAAAATTGGTCTCAACATTTTCACAATTATATTGAAGGCACGTGGCAGCATCAGACTAAGATGTATTTGCAATCCAGGTTTTTCAGGAAATCTGCTGAAGGAAGAGAGGTGCAGGTTTGTGGCTCTTGGATCTTTGGTCTGTGTGAAACCTTCACGGTATTTATCAGCAAGGTTCCTCCTGGGTAATCTACAGCTGCTGGAAATTTGGCTTTGCTCAGGCAACGTCTAAAGGTGGCTTTACTTTCTCCCCCATCATGATCTTCTAATTAGCTGAATGATAAAACTGAATTCTTGGGTCATGTTTTAGATTAATATTACCTTGACATGCAAGTTTTACTTCAGCAGAGCTGCTGGCTAAATGTGAGCCCTCTGTTTGCATGTTGCCTCTCGTGGCCCACAGCATGATGAAATAAACCTTAAAGCTCTCGTACTGCTTGAGAAGTGGTTACAGCTTCATGTGCAAGTGTGGCAGCTAATTGCACACAATCCAATCCCCAATGCAGCAAGATTCTGTGTCCATTAATGGGGAAGAAACAACTTGGTCGAGGGAGTCCCAGTCATTTGGTGCCTGGAACCTATTGCATCAATTTGAACAGACTTGGCTTTTAAGGATGCATTAACATCTATTATTAATGCACCACACTTACATTTGCATTATCAACTTAAGTTTCTGCACTCAGTCCAGATGCAGGCTTCCGCCCACGAGCTTTCAACAAAGGTGAGTTTTTCTTTATCAAAACTGACTACCTTCCCGGATTGAACATGGGGAGGTGATGGAAAGTCACCAGTGGAGGAAATAATCCCATATTACAGAAGAGGTGCTGGTGGTCTGAAAATATCTTAAGGTAGATATATCACCAGATTCTGCCTGTGTATCATAGGATATTGTGGTAAACCAGGGGAAAATGTGCAGTGTCCTTGGCAGGGATATTTGCACACAGGTGAAGTTCCAGAAAGCTGGAGGATGCTTTAAATGTCTCTAAGTCTTAAATCAGTGGCGGGTCAGCTTTGGGAGGCAATTCTGAGAGATACAATCTACATGTGTTTAGGCAAGGACTGGTTAGAGATGGGCAGCATGGCTTTATGTGTAGGAGATTGCATTTCAGGGTTTGGGGTTTTTAAGAGGTGACCAAGAAGATAGATTGAGGGCAGTATTGTCGATGTTGGCCACATGGACTTTAGCAAGACCTTTATAAAGGTATGGGATTCCAGGCAAACTAGCTAATTGGTACAAAATTGGCTTGAAAGTAGGCAATGGTGATGGTAGAGTTGTTTTTCAAACTGGAGGCCTGTAACAAGAAGTGTACCACAGGAATCTGCGCTGATCCAATTATTTGTTATTTATATTAATGATTTTTAGATGTGAATGTAGGTTACCTTTGTGAATTACACAAATTGCCCGTATAGTGGACAGTGAAGAAGACTATGATTACAATGGGATCTTAATCAAATGGGACAATGGGGTAGAGAAATAGCAGTTGAAGTTTAATTCGGATAAATGAAATATTGCATTTTGGTAGGACAAACCAGTGCAGGACTTGCACAGTAAATGGTAGGGCCTGAAGGAGTCGAGAAGATCTAGAGGTGCACGTACATAATTCCAAGTAGATGATGACAGAGATCGACAGGGTGGATAAGAAGGCATTTTGCACACTTGGCTGCATTGGCCAGGTATTGAGTACACGAGTTGTGAAGTCGTGTTATGCTGTACAAGATGTTGATAAGGCCACATTTAGAGTATGGTGCACATTTCTGGTCGCCCTTCTACAGGAAGGATGTTGTTCAATTGGAAAGGGTGCAAAAACATTCACAAGAATATTAGTCTTGGTTATAAGGACAGGCCTGATATACTGGGTCTTTTATTCCTTGGACCATTGGAGGCTTAGGCGTGACCTTAAGGATGTATATAAAATCAGGATGGGTGTAGATAAGATGAATGGTCACAGTCTTCTCCTGGGGGTAGGAGAGTCTAAAACTAGAGTGCATGGGTTTAAGGTGTGAGGGAAAAGATTAAAATACTTTTCATACAGAGGCTGGTGGGTACATGGAACAAATTACCAGAAGAGGTAGAGGCAGGTACAATTACATTTACGAGACTGATCCATGTACATGGATTGAACCCACGGGTCTGTGTTTGTGCCGTGTTGCTCTATACCTCTATCATTGGTTTAGCCCATTTTAATGATTTTTGATTCAGATTGGAAAATATTTTTTTTAACATTGAACAATACAACACACAAACAGGCCATCTGACCCACAATGTAAATGACAAACATGATGCAAATTTAAACTAATCTCCCCTGCTCGCCCGTGATCCATATCCCTCCATTCCCTACATATCCATGCGCCCATCTACAAGTCTCTTAAATGCTACTATCATATCTCTCACTATCCCTGGCAGCGTGTTCCTGGCACCCACCCACCCACCCCTCTGTTTAAAAGAAAGAGAGAACTTGATCTGCTCATCTTTAACCTTTGACCCTTTCACCTTAAAACTATTCCCTCAAGCCTTTGACATTTCCGCTCTGTGTAAAAGGTTCTGATCATCTACGCTATTTTTCCTCCCCTCATCATTTTATAAACCTCCATCAGATCTCCTCACAGCCTCCAATGCTATGGAGAAAACAATCCAAGTTTATCCAGCCTCCACATGTTGCTAATGCCATCTTTAAGTCTGGTTGATGTATAATAAGAAATAGTGATTGTTCCCTGTGCCAGCATGCCTTTGTCCTTGTGATTAGCTGATGTCAAGAGTTTAGGAGATGCTCGTGTTGACACCTTGGTTACTGAAATTCATGTTGTACATGGTACACAGTGCAGAGAGCATGTTTAGGTATTGGAGCAATGAATGCTGATGTGGGGATGGATTCATAATTGAAGGGAGTCTGTTTCTTTGATGTTGACCTGTCTTCATCCAGGCAAGAGATGAACCTTTTGAGGGACTCCTGAAGTGTAAGAACTCTGTACAAATCATGAATGGATTTCTGAACGCAGTATTTTGCATTAGATTTGTACAATGTAATGAGAAACTAGCAATTTTCTTTTTTGCACCTTCTTGATAGAAATTGACATTTGCTGTTTTCACATTGCTTTTGAATTGTTTGAGCAATTATAGGAATTTAGCCAATAATTATTGCCAAATTGGGTTCATCATGTGTGTTTGTTTGTGTGTGTGTGCGTTCCTCCCTGCATTGTCTTTGACCCTCGCAGTTTCAGTTCCTCCAGATTTATAACTTCTGCAAAATAATACTGTAGATTGTGGGCATACTTAAATGTAAACCCTTTTTGAATTATCTGTTTTAAATAGTTGTTAAAAGTTGAGCTTGTTCCGTTTAATTACATTTGAAATAATTGTTTTGAGTTTGCAAATGAAAGCTCTGCGAGATTTATCAGGGATATCTCGTCTTTAGAAGGAAATTCATGTAATTTAATGTGATTTTAATATTCACGCCAAAGGAAAAAATAATTACAGCCAGATGTTGAAGGGCAGCTTTATCGTGCAGTTTTGAGCTCAAGGTTTCTGCCTTCTGTCAGTGCGTGGGCATTTGCATGTTTTCAGACAGCAGTTTCTGCCTGTGATGGAAACAGTTCTGCTTCAAAATCCAAGATTAACTTTGAAAGGCTGAGGCCTTAAAGGTGCATTTGCTGCCTTTAAGTGTTAACCATGTTGCATCAGTTAATGCTCTGGGTTCACTTGAACCTCCTTGAAACTTACTACCCCAAATGGCAGCTTCAACCCCATGAAACCTTTTGTGCTGCATTTCATCTAAGCAGCTCCTGCTATGAACTCCGTTAATGCTCTGGGTCCACTTCTGTAATGACTCTCAGTAATTGAATGGTTTGAGACACAGTCATGAGCATGAAACGGGCCCATCAGCCCTACTCATCCATGCTAACCAAGATGCCCGACTTAAGCAAGTCCATTAGCCCTCGTTTATCCACCTCCTAATCATGTACCCATCCAAATGCCTTTAACATTTTGTTTTATAACCTGCTTCAACTATTTCCTTGGGTAGTTTATTCTATATACCTACCACCCTCTGGGTGGGGAAAAAGTGCCCCCCGGGTTCCTATTGTATCTTCTCTCACAAACCTATACACTCCAGTTCTTGATTCCCCTAATGTGGGGAAAACCTATTCCCCTTATAATTTTATATACCCCTATAAAATCACCCCGTCTCTTACACTCCAAAGAATAATGCCTGCCCAATCACACCATATTGCTCAATCTCTTGAGACTTTGCAATATCCTTGTAAATCTTCACTGCACTCCATCCAGCTTGTTTACTATAGCAGGGTGACCAAAACAGCCACAAAGGCCATCCTTCTCCATATTGCAATGTGATCCAAGGAATGGCCAAAAGAACCAGCAAAGAGTTCATAGCATGAGCAGCTTAGATGAAAGTGCGGCACAAAAGATTTCATGGGGTTGAAACTGCCATTTGGGGTAGTAAGCTTCAAGGAAGTTCAAGTCTTGAGTCTGGCATGTTTCTTTCTGGACCACAGAGTTATCTTCACCTGTCAGCCCAGAAACAGGGTGTTGCTGAATCTCATTTTGAGATCAAGACTGTGACAGGTGGCTTAAAGTGGACGCAGGTTGAGGGGCTCTCCAAGTCACTGGACCTGGGGTTCTGTGGTGTGCTGACTGGTGGCCAGCACTCCCAAAGAGTGTAGCCTGTTTGCACACCGACAGTTCCCAGAATCCAAGGGTGGAAGTTGGAGACCGATGGGAGAGGGGTGGATGGGGTGTTCGTGACATTCCCATTAGTGGAGTGGAGTAGAGGCTTGAGATCCTGTCGACATAATGTCATCGAGACTGTGTTCAAGTGGTGATGCCAATGGTTGATTGAGTCATTGCCTCTGGGGAAAGGCATGAGTCTCACTCCAATGTTCTGTAATTCTTTACAATACTTTTGTTTCGCATTTGTCAATTTCTCTAATTCTTTAAATAGGGACTTAAATCTTACAGCCAGGAAACTGGCCTGCAAATGTTGTACTTTACCTGATACCTGGTGTGGAAAGTGTGAGCTCACCTGGCTGTCCAGTTCTGGAGAGTATACCTGACAGCAGGCTGCCCATGTGTTTGCATGTACCTGGATCAAATGATGACAGCAAATGGGAATTTTCAAGTAAACACGTACTGCACTAAAACAGTTTTCCAAATGCTTTTATCAGTAATGCCCAATTCACTCCAGAATATAGTCATTAACCGTAATGCTGCAGTGTGCACACTTGTTTTGGCAGGATAACAAGCCACTTTGCAATAATCTTCTGAAAGGTACAATCCACACTGGGAAACTGCAGCTTCGTGCTGTTTGCACCCAAGCCAAGAATAGTCTCCTGCCCTAAACAGAATGTGCACAGCAGCATCTCAAGGATGCTTTTATCATTGAGGGCAATTGTGTATATTTCTTTGATCATGCAAAATGTTGCTTCCTCAACAAGGGTCAGTGGTGACCTTAAGTCTGATGCCTGTCCAGATTTTGTAAACACTCCAGTTTTTTCCCCATCAATGCCTATGCACACCTTTACTACAGTGTAGGTATGTCTTACAATGCCACACCAATCCCATTGAAGCTACTCTTCCTGTTATTGGCACAGGTGTGCTTGCTCCACAGTAGGGAAGGGCTATTTTAAATTTTCTCCACCAGTTTTGCAAATGAGCAGATGCTTTTAAAATGAAAGGTTGTCGGGCCTGTAAATTTTAGACAACATCGTAAATGGAAATGTGAGATTCATTTTCGTGCTGAACATTTACAAGTTTGTACTCTGCCCTGTCTGGGCATTGAATTTGTCTGGAATCATATGTTTTTCCTTGTAATGTTCCTTGTTTTGCTTTGTGTGACCATCATCATAAGGAATTGGATTATAATTCTTGTAGAGGCAACAATGAATGAAATTTAATGGAAGAGAATTTTAATTAGTCTGCTTTATTTTTATGTCGTCAAACTTTAACATTAAACTGCTCAATGAAATGGTTAGATATTAGCTGCTTTGAAGGTCATTTTTAGTTTTGGAAATTAATGACCTGATAATCTTGCAATTTTATGCTTTTTTGCTACTTTTAAAAATTGATGCATTGCAATTGGATTAAATGGTATCATTCACAGCAAGCTAATACATTTTGTGTTTAAATTAAAAGCAGACATTTTATCTGTGTATGTCTGGAGAATGTTTTTGTTTCTTTCTGGACCTTAAAGTAATCCAAAATCTTGTTTAAGATGCTCATCCTATCAACATGTCTCATGAACCTATTGTTGACTTATGGTTGGACAAGCATCTGTGTCTTTATTCTGCATTCATATGAATGAGAGCTCTTCTTGTTGAAAAGCAAGATCTTGAGGGTTTGTGACAGGATAGATATTGAGATGTTTCCAATGGGAGAGTCATGAACAAGGGGACTGTTTCAAGATTGGGGAGGCGGTTGGTTAAAACTGAGGTATGTAAGGAATCTGGGTAGCACGGTGGCACAGCGGAAGAGTTGCTGCCTTGCAGTGCCCGAGACCCGGTTTCAATCCTTACTATGGGTGCTGTCTGTATGGAGTTTGTACATTCTCCCCGTGAACTGCATGGGTTTTCTCCAGGAGCTCCGGTTTCCTCCCACACTCCAAAGACACAGGTTTGTAGGCTAATTGGCTTGGTAAAATTGTAAATTGTCCCTAGTGAGTATAGGATAATGTTAGTGTGTGGGGGGTCGCTGGTGGGCAGAAGGGCCGGCTTCTGCGCTGTATCTCATAGATACATAGACAATAGGTGCAGGAGTAGGCCATTTGGCTCTTCGAACCAGCACTGCCATTCAATGTGATCATGGCTGATCATCCACAATCCATACCCCGTTCCTGCCTACTCCCCATACCCCTTGATTCCACTAGCCCTAAGAGCTATATCTAACTCTCTTTTGAATGCATCTAGTAAATCGGCCTCCACTGCCTTCTGAGGAAAATTCACAACTCTGTGTGAAAAGGTTTTTCCTAATCTCAGTTCTAAATGGCCTATCCCTTATTCTTAAACTGTGGCCCCTGGTTCTGGGCTCCCCCAAACTAGCATCTAGCATCTATGTTTCTATAAGATCACCTCTCATCATTCTAAATTTCAGTGAATACAAGTCACTCCATTCTTTCATCATATGACTGTTCCACCATCCCTGGAACTAACCTTGTGAATCTACGCTGCACTCCCTCAATAGCAAGAATATCCTTCCTCTAAACTCAATTAAACTAAACTTTCTCTCTTGGAGGGTGGTCGATCTCTGGAATTCTCTACCACCGAGGGCAATGGAGGCAGGATCCCTGGGAATCTATAAATGAAGGGCAAGTCCTCCCCAGACTTATGACCAGCTCATGTGAGTGAGCGTTTGGCAGGCAGATGTGATGGATGTTCTGGCTGGAATCAACTTCCAACATGAAGGAATGTCTTCACAGCAAAAGCATTACATCTTGCAGAGACATTAAATGGTTTAGTTAAACGTCCTGGGTTAACCCACATGTGGCCCTTTGTTGGCCTATGTTTTTATTTACATATATTACTGAGCAGCAAAACTTCCCATTTGAAGTTCTTGGGAACCGAACCCTTTCATAACCAGGGGAGGACCTATACTTTCATAATTCGGGAATTGAAAGCTATGGGGAAGTGTTGGAAACAGGGAAGATCAGTCATGATTGTATTTGAATGGCAGGGCAGTGTTGGAGGGCCGGGTGGGTTGCTCCATCTATTTTCTTATTGTACTTTGCAAGGTGTCCAAGTACAATTACAGCTGAGATAGCTTCTTGTTTTAAAATCTACTAGTCATTGGCCATTAATCTGTGAAGAAGGTGATGGTATGTGGGGACATAGAATGCTATGTCCGCTAAGGAATAGACACATTGTTGCTGCTGCCAGGATAGTGCGGCTTCGTTAAGCCAGAAATTGCAGTAATCCGTAATCACCGATTTGCTGCAACCTGTGTTTCTCAAACAACTAAATCACTATTTAGGGGACTGATTGCATTTCATGTAGGGACTGTTTAACTTGTAAACTACTGCTCTAATTGCTTCTGCCCATCCGTACCCCTCTCCATATGTCATCCAGTTAAAAAGAAAGTATCCTTTCAGAGTACCTGTAAAATGAACAGACTTTGCTTCACAGTTGATCATTTCAGTTATCCAGACTTGAGCTCCCACTGGGGAGGGGCCCAGCTCGCGTTAGCAGTGCTCCCGGCAGCAATCATCATTGACGGCCAAAATCACAGCCCTGTGTGTGCTCCAGTTCTGGATGCCGTTCACACCACGCCTGTGTGGGAATAAAGACAACTTTCACAGCTTACCAGTTGAGAAATTGCAGTGAATCGCCTAAATTGCCCGAAGTTAATGTTCTTTTGGAGAAGAACCCTTAGCTGGTAATGGCTGTAATCTTGAGTTGAATTGATGTGAATTGACACATTTCCTGTTACAGCAAATTGTGGACCAGCCAATTTCCAAGGAACACACTCCTTGATAATGACTGGGTGTGATTAGCCCCCTGACACCACAAGATCTTTCCACCAGCTGCAAACCAGGACTCTGGTGGGAACATCTTGACTCTCAAAGCTCGACAACATTAGGGGCAAAGTAAGCTGCTAGACTTGTCAACACCCATTCCCTCCATCACTCTGTCCAATCTAAAAAATGCACTGCATCAAATCGGCCAGGCTAGTTCAACACCAGCATCTGAATCCAGAGCATCTAATGCCAAAAAGCACAGACGTTAGGTGTATGGGAGTGCCTCTACCTCCAGTTTCCATCAGTTGCACACCATTTTGACTTAAATATACCACTGTCTAAATATATCATTTGGTCTAAATTCAGGAACTAGCTCTTAACATTATTCTGGGAGTTCTTAAATGACTGTAGCAGTTTAAGGAGGCAGCTCCCCATCTTGAGAGCAGTTGGACATGGGCTATAAATGTTTGGTCTCACTGCCATCATCCGCATCCCATAAATGAATAAAACTATTGTTTCGGGACTGTTGGATACGTTTATTTCTATGTCCAAATGGTGCCCGTTGGTACTACTATGTGATCTTGCACTAAACGTTATTCCCTTTATAATGTATCTGTACACTGTAGATGGCTTGAATGTAATCATGGATTGTCTTTTCGCTGACTGGTTAGCACGCAACAAAAGCTTTTCACTTGCACCTCTGTACCCGTGACACTAAACTAAAATAGTTGGCAGCATTGTAGCACCTGACTGTTTTCCACACTGGGCCAGCAATGTGCATCAATGGGAAGGGAGCACATTTAAATATTTGTTTAATTTAAAAAGCTGCATTTTGTGGGGAGTAATTTTGAGGTGTTGTATTGAGCTTCAGATATTGCAGGCCTTGAATGTAGAGTGGTTTCTGGGTTACTCAGTGCTTCAGCATCTCGAGCCAACTGGTTCCAAGATGCCCACGTAACCTGAGCTTAAGGACCCTTGGAGTGCAAGAGATCCTTCTGAGAGGGACAATGCATGAATGATAACACACAGGGCACACATTCAGCTGGTTGTCCATTATTTTGCAGCAAAGCTTCTCCCCTCTCATGCAGTTGGGGACGTGTAGAAAGGAACTTGGATTTCTCTTTGCTGTTAGCCAGGAAATGCTTAGTGAGACCTTTTTAGCTTGGACTCTACCTCTATTTATCTAGTGTGGATTCGTCATTAGATCCCAAAGAGCATCCAAGGTTCTATACCTTTGCCTTCCATCACAGTAGGTTCACTGTGATGGATGTTTGTGTGAACTAAATTGTGTGTATGTCTAGGAATTGTCTTTGTTTGTATGGCTGTGGAAACGGAATTTCGTTTGAGCCTCACTGAGGCTCAAATGACAATAAATTGTATTGTATTGTATACGACGGATGGCATTAGTTCTCTATTGCCAGCAATTTAAGAACATCTTCCTGCACCGCCTCCATTGTTAGAAGTTCATCCACTGATGTGAGCTGCTGCTTTGGCTACAGTGCTAAACATGTACGGATTGGTTTTAATGGCCTTTCTAAATGCCTTTTAGTGAAGCTGTGAATTAACTTGCCCTGCAAATATCCTCATTGCAGGTGTATTCCACGGAACTTCCCTTACCTGCCAATTTAAGAACATTTTCATTAATTTTGAAATGGAATGGATCACAAACTTCCCTGCAATATAAGATAGACAAAAATGCCGGAGAAACTCGACGGGTGATGCAGCATCTATGGAGCAAAGGAAATGGGCGACGTTTCGGGTCAAGACCCTTCTTCAGGGGGGAGATGGGAAGATGTGGCCAGTGGCAGGATCCCGTTGGAGGTGGCGAAAATGTTGGAGGATTATTTGTTGTATGTGATGGCTGGTAGGGTGGAAGGTGAGGACAAGGGGGACTCTGCCCTTGTTACGAGTGGGGGGGGGGGGGGGGGGGGGAAGAGAGTGAGAGCAGAGTTACGGGGTATAGAAGAGACCCTGGTGAGAGCCTCATCTATAGTAGAAGAGGGGAACCCCCGTTTCCTAAAGAATGAGGACATCTCTGATACCCTGGTTTGGAACACCTCATCCTGGGTGCAGATACGGCATAGACGGAGGAATTGGGAGATGGGGATGGAGTCCTTACAGGAAGCAGGGTGGGAAGAAGTGTAGTCCAGATAGCCATGGGAGTCAGTGGGTTAATAGTAAATGTAGGTCAGTAGTCTGTCACCTGCGATGGAGATAGTGAAGTCTAGAAACGGTAGGGAGAAGTTGGAAATGGTCCAGGTATATTTGAGTGCTGGATGGAAGTTAGTGGTGAAATGGATGAAGTCGGTGAGTTTTGTATGGGTGCAGGAGGTAACACCAATGCAGTCGTCGATGTAGGATAGGTAGAGTTCGGGGATAGGGCCACGGTACACCTCAAACAAGGATTGTTCGACATACCCTACAAAGAGGCAGGCGCAGCTTGGGCCCATGCGCGTGCCCATAGCTACGCCTTGGATTTGGATACATCCTGCAATACTTCAAGAAGTGAAAAACTACTGCAGTGATATATTTGGGCTAATATGCATATATACCTTTCTGTTCCCATGCTCCATCATACACTTATGTCCACATTTATAATTGAACATTCCTATGTAAACTTGCTCGTGACAGTTGTTTGAGATTGTCCGTGCTCAGCATGAAATTATTTGAATCCTGGATTTATTTAGTTTGAAATAAATTTCAAGCTGTAAAAGAATTGGGCTGCTCATGTCAAATTCTGGAGCTCAATCATTACGTGGACTCTTGTGCCACAGCTCCAAACCAAACAATTAATCTCCTAAGAAAATGTGATATCTAAATATTCCTCAATTGCAAGGAGATTTGAGTGCACTTCCATCATTCATTTGCATTAAGAGAAAGAGAGAGCCTGATTGAAACGTGTGTCCTGAAGAGGCATGACTGTAGATTTGGAGATGTTTTCACTTGTGGTGGAATTGTGAGTAAGAGGTCACAGTTACAAGAATAAGGATGGTCATTTAAAACCAAGGTGTATAGAAACATTTTGCAGAGAGTGATACATCTCTGCAATTCTGTATCTTGGAGGGTTGGGCAGACTAAATAACTGAAAGTATTTAAATAGGTAGACATTTTAAAAGATTAGGGAATTGAGGCGCATGATTACTAATGTAGGAGAGGTGTTGTGGCCTGGAGCAAATCAGCCATGATTGTATTGAATGGCAGGACAAGCTTGAACGGCCGAATGCTCTACACCTGCTCCTATTTCTTCAGTACCTGGCTCGGGAATCTTGTCCAGTAAATTTGTTTTACACCTTGCAATGACCAATAACTTTCATCCCCATTGAGTTGCTTTATCAAATGCACTCTTATTTTGGCTCTAAGGTTGGAAAATATGTGTATTTATCAATGGTATTTTAAATGTTGGTAGTTTCTTCATTCGATCCCTCCAATCCTAAACCAGATTGTTGCTATGCTGAACCAGGATACAGATTTTTTTTTAAATTTATCTTGATCTTTTTTTAGGAATTTAGGGTGTGTTTGGGAAGGCTAACATTTCTTCCTCTTCCCCCACCCCCACCCCTAATCTTCAATTGTCTTAGTGAATTGTCACAGTTCCTCCGGTGAAGACACCATTTGTGGAGGAGTTTCCAAGACTTGACCCAGTCCTTGGTGCTTCATTCTTACTTGCGGGTCACCTCGATGACCACCATTCTGGGCACTGGAGACCTGTCTGGCTGTGCTTGCTTGTTATATAAGCTGCAGGGTTGACAATTCTGCGATCTTCGGACGATCGAACTTTCATTAGTAAACCTACCTGTCTGTTACCGCACCGATTTTATGCTGTTGTGTTTAGTTTAGCGATACAGTGCAGAAGCAGGCCCTTAGTTCAGCCCACTGAGTCTGCGCTGACCAGCGATCCCTGCACACTAATATTATCCTACACACTAAGGACAATTTACAATTATTCCAAGCCGATTAACCTGCAAATCCGTATGTCTTTGGAATGTGTGAGGAAAGCAGAGATCCTGGAGAAAACCCACGCAGGTCACGGAGAGAACATACAACCTCCGTACAATTATAACATATAATCTAGTTTAACAGCTGGCAAAAGGTCACCACTCTCCACCGCAATCATAAAAAATAGACCCGAACCTCTACCTGAGTTGTGATCTACCATGGAGTTTGCTGTTGGTTGCATGAAGTACTCTGGGTTTTATGGTATGGTTGCCTCATATTTCTAATTTATTATTGTATATTTGTGTCATTGAGTGGTAGAATCAGGGAGGAATTGATGGGGATGTAGAGCAAATTAGTGGGAGAGAGGGAACGTTGTGTGAGCTGGCGTAGACTTGACGGACGGGAATAACCTCTGATATAAGGAATTGTGGAAATATTGATAAGTTTCTTAGACAAGGATACATTCAAATTTAGCAGATTGTGGTGCAGGTTAACACTGGCGTTTTGTTTAACGTCCACAGATCTGTTTGTCAAATGGATTGAAGTCACTTCCTGATTCTGACTTCTGCTCTTTGTAATCTTCGATAGCGATACTGAGATCTGCTTGTTCAACTTGGACCAAGGATGACACCTCCTTGGTGCAAAATATTCAGCATATCAAACCAGAGCAGCTGAGACACTTCATGAAGCTATTTGCTAATTTGAGGAAAACTGTTATTTTACATTAAAAGCAATCTGAGTGATTCACTGATTAGCTGTTGGGATAATTGTGCCTACTCTTAACACTCTGTGATGTAACCCAGCGAACATTGAGGAAACACCAAAGCAAGCCATCTCCTTATGAGCACCGAGGCCCAAGTGCCACATGGATTACTTTAGAGATGCTTATAATTTCAAGACTAATTTGTATTTTTATCTAAACATATTATTTCATGCTAATTGCCCTGCCCAGAAATTAAAATGGAAGATTTCGAAAAGTGGAAATGCAATAAAAACATTTCTGGGAAAACGTGCTATAGCCAGGTGTTTATAATTGCAGCTGTAACAAGCCGCCTGCTTGTCCTTCGTTGTCTCAACTCACCCATTTCCAAACGGCTGTGCATTTTAAATTGATTTATTTAAACAAGTTGGCCAGGTCGAAGGAAGGCGAAGGGTCTACTCTACGGGAAGGTTCAAAACCAAAAGGCAGCAGGGGCTGAAAATCTGAAATGACAACAGAATTGATTATGCGATTATTGGATCAGGCAGCGTCTGTGGAGAGAGAGGAAAAACAGTTTCAATTTGGTGCTCTTTCAATAGATTTTCCCTTTTACTCTCCCTGCCCCTCCCGATATGCTATCTGTTGCAACAACATACTTGCTCTGAAACGTAAAACTTGATTCATGATAAATGGACTCTTCAGAAATGGCGATTGAGCCAACACGTTAGTGCTCGGCAAATGCTGAGAATGTCTAGCACTGCTTAATTTTATTACAGATTTCCAGCATCTGCAGTGTATAACTATTTTACAATTACCAGTGTGAAATTGTAATGCCACTTGTCTACACAGTTAAGTAACTTTTAAGCAAAGGAATCTGTCATGGTTCTCCCAATATCAATGTCACCAGCAAATATAGCTGTTTACAGCTTACTTTGGTTTCCAGCTCATTTAGTTGTTAATTTATAGCAAAACAAGTCCAAGTTCATCCCTGTGGGACTCCATCTGTCTCTCACTCTCTCACTCTCTCTCTCTCTCTCCAGTCTAGCATCATACTTCTCGCTAATTAGCTGCATTCCATTGTTTCGATCTGCTTCTGAAGGCACTACCCCACCTCTGTTTTTGGCCTAGTTTTTTTTGCACAGAACCTTGGTCTTTCGGATCAATACCCACTATGGCAAGGGTTCCCAACCTGGGGTAAGTTTACCCCCGGGGATAACTTTCACCCACCCAGGTGGTAAATTTGTTGATTCTGGATTTGTAAATTTTTTCTCATTGACTGACTGTGTTTGCTATACCAGTATCTATTGATCATTAGTTGTTCATAAATAAGTGAAATAACATTATTATGTGCTATTAAAGTTGCCAGGGGTAAACGGGACGAAAAGGGTTGGGAACCCCTGCACCATGGTTTAAAGTATCCAATATTTAAATAATATCTTACAAAATTTCTGATGTCTTGTAGTGCTTTATCACTGATCATTTATAAAAGGATAGTCACTGTTGGATTAGGGAATATGTAACTCTTTCTATCCATGACAAGTAAATAAATAACCAAGATAATCATTCTTTGGAAAGGAAAGTTTATTGGTGTTGATTTTGGTATACGTGACAATAATAAACCAATCTTTATTTTGTAGAAACAAAAATCTGTAGAGGTTGGTTAATACACAAAAGGACAGAGTATTGGAGCAGCTCCGCAGGTCAAGCAGGACCTCTGGAGAACATGGATAGGTGACATTTTGGGTTGAGACCCTTCTTCAAACTTTGTTTTGCATGCAAGCCAGGCAAATCATATCAGACATCAGCACACCAGTCAGTACAAAAGAAAAAGTGGGCAGTGCAGAATGCATTGTTACAACTGCATCGAAGGTTCAGATCAAAGATACTAGAGGAGCAAGTTAGACCACTCCTACAAAAACCAACGGACTGACGTGTAGTACGGAGAGGAACCTCTGCCGTTTTGGGAATAAGACTCCGATTTCCATTATGCCCCTCTCAGTATATAAAAATAAAGTCCAAGGGTCACAAGGTAGATTGGGAGATTGGGAATTCATCTTATCAGATGAGAGGTCTGCTCAGGAGTCTGATGGCAGTGGGAAATGATCATAGCTGATCCTGGGGACTACTGCCATATGGCTGCTCTAAGTGGATAAGCTGCATTGGGGATGGTATTGAGAACCTCAATGTCATCCCGAGCACACATGATCTGCACCTGAACAGTGGATGGAGTCCATCTCACAAACTGCCCATACACTTGCCCTGTTAGCCTCCTTTCAGCCCACCTGTGGAAGAGTCTCGACAACTGCCTTGGAACCCACAGAACCAGAATGTAAGATGATCAACTAGGAAGACCAAGAAAATGTCTGTTCAAAAATGTGCCCATATCCTCTGATTCGTGGGAATCTCAGATCCACGACTAATTAAACTAGGTAGACATTGAGTACCACTTTGATGGGAGTATGTGGATGACGTGCAATTGGTGGTGGGAGTGAGCATCCCACCTGCCTGCCCAATGTAGCTCAACCTGTACACAAACTCGGGATTCAACGCAAGACCCATCAGGCACTTTGAACTCACAAAGCTAGAGTGGAAGGTACACAAAATTGCTGGGGAAACTCAGCGGGTGCAGCAGCATCTATGGAGCGAAGGAAATAGGCGACGTTTCGGGCCGAACCCCTTCTTCAGACTGATGGGGGGTGGGGGGGGGGGAGAAAGAAGGAAAAGGGGAGGAGGAGGAGGGGCCCGAGGGCGGGCGGATGGGAGGGTGGGAGGAGACAGCTAGAGGGTTAAGGAAGGGGAGGAGACAGCAAGGGCTAGCAAAATTGGTAGAATTCAATGTTAATGCCATACGGACGCAAGGTCCCCAGACTGAATATGAGGTGCTGTTCCTCCAATTTCCGCTGTTGCTCACTCTGGCAATGGAGGAGACCCAGGACAGAGAGGTCGGATTGGGAATGGGAGGGGGAGTTGAAGTGCTGAGCCACCGGGAGTTCAGGTAGGTTATTGCGGACTGAGCGGAGGTGTTCGGCGAAACGATCGCCCAACCTACGCTTGGACTCCCCGATGTAAATCAGCTGACATCTAGAGCAGCGGATGCAGTAGATGAGGTTGGAGGAGATACAGGAGACACTCCTCAAGCTAGAGTGGAGGCAAGATGCCCTTTATCCTGAGAGACCACCAAATTGGAGGAAGGAGAACTCAAGATTTCTAACCTTAATTTTCTAGGCTGCCAAAATATAATGTAAACAAATTTGATTTGGGTCCACCATGTTGGCAAGGAGGTCTGAAGAAGGGTCTTGACCCAAAACGTCGCCCATTCCTTCTCTCCAGAGATGCTGCCTGTCCTGCAGAGTTACTCCAGCTTTTTGGGTCTATCTTGGGTTTACACCAGCAGCTGCAGTTCTTTCTTGCGCATACTATTCAACAGCTGACTGGGTTGTCACCAGAAATTTGTTTCAGCTTAGAGCTCTGAGTATGAGCACTCTCTAAATGAGACCAAACATTCTCATACTCGAGGCATCACAGAAGGAAAGAAACTAGGACTAAATTATTTAACATTTTTACATCCTGCAAGGTGGTTGGTAATGGAAATGACTGTTACACCTATGAGCTGGAGAATGTTTTTTGGGTATAGGATGCTAATCGAATAGATTTGAAGAACAGCTATTGTCTGGCAGTATTGTATTTAACCATTGACGGCCGAAACACAAAAAATTCCATTCTCTTCAACCGTCATCCTTCATGTTGATGAGACAGGAAAAACAATATATATGCAGTAGTAAACATGGTTCACAGTTTGCCCCAGACAGTAATTGTTGTGTATTGCTTAATGTACTTTTTTAATGGATTGATTGCTATCCTTTTGCCAGTAATAGTATGTGTGCTGACAACCAAACCAATTAATTATTCGACTATCCGTAACATGGTTGATCTTATTTTGCTGTTATCTATTCCTCATTTGGTATGGAGGACGAGGCATCCGTCAACATGCCCCCAAAGAACCTGTATGTTTCTGTTGATCTCTCCTTCTACATTCAATTCTTTATTCCCAGAGAAAAGGTCACTGAAATCTGAAAACTTGAACACGATGACATTTCACTGCAGCTTCACTAAGGAACATGATCACCCTTGAGCTCTTAATGAGGATGTATTTAGAATTGCGTGCAGTGGCATGGATGGAAATCCTGGGGGAGGGGGGGGACAGGGGGCGCATGTTTCTCCCCCCCCCCCCCCCCCCCCCCCCCCAACCCTCATGTTTTGTGACCTGGGAGCTACAGCCAGCCCCAGGTCGGCTCGCCTGCCGTGGGACTGGCTGGGGAGCCCAGGTCACCTGCGTGTCCCGGGACTGGCTGTAACGCCCAGGTCGGCTCGCCTGCCCCACACTCCAAAGACGTGCAGGTTTGTAGGTTAAGTGCTTTGGTAAATTGTAAATTGCCCCTAGTGTCGGATGGTGCTAGTGTACGGGGTGATTGCTGGTCGGCGCGGACACGGTGGGACAAAGGACCCGCAGTTCCCAGGTCGCCTGCATGCCCAGGTCAGCTTGTCTGCCCCGGGATTGGCTGCAGTTCCCAGGTCGCGAAAAAGGATTGAAAAAAATACGAGGTGCGGTTCCTCGAATTTGCATGTGGCCTTGCTCTGGACAGAAAGTTCAGTGTGTGAATGGGAAGAAGAGTTGAAATGGTTGGCAATCGGGAGATCCAGTAGGCCTGGGTGGACCAAGCGCAAGTGTTCGGCAAAACAGTTGCAGAGGAGCCACTTGGTCTCGCTGATGTAAACAAGGCCACATGGGGAACACTGGATGCAGCAGATGAGGTTAGAGGAGGTGCAGGGGAAACCTCTGTCTCACTTGGAAAGACTCACTAGGGTCCCTGGATATATGTGAGGAGAGACAGAGCGACAGTGCTGTAGTCGCAGAGGTAAGTACCTGGGGATGGAGTGGTTTGAGTGGGAAGGGATAACTAAACCAAGGAGTTGCGGAGGGAGTGGTCTCTGCAGAAGGCAGAAAGGGGTGGGAACGGGAAGATGTGATTTCTGTCACGTTAATGGTGGCAGTGAATAATGTGTTGGATGTGGAGGGATGAAAGGTGAGGACCAGAGGAACCTTGTACCATTTGGGGGGGGGAAGGGGAAGCATGAGACGCAGAGAAGACTTGAGTGAGGGATTCTCATCTATGACATTAGGGGGGGAAACCACTTTAAACAAAAAAGCAAGACATCGTGGATGTGCTTGAATGGAAAGCCTCATCTTGGGAGCAGATGGGATGGAGACATTGCGAGTAGGGGATAGCTTCTTGGCAAGAGGCAGAGTGGGAGGAGGTGTAGTCCAGATAAATGTGGGTTTGTCGTGGACGTCAGTGGGCAGTCTTTCCCCCGTGATGGGGATGGATATCAAGAAAAGGGAGAGAGTTGTCAGAAATGGTCCAATTTGTGGAGAGGGTGGAAGTTAGTGGTAAAGTTAATGAAATCAACAAATTCTGCACGGGTGCAGGAGACGGCTCCAATGGAGTGTTCGATGTAGCAGAGAAAGCGTTGGAGGTTGGTGCCAGTGTACATTTGGAAGAAGGAATGTTTCACGTATCCACAAACGGGCAGGCACGGCTGGGGCCTATGCAAGCACCATCATATTCCGCTTGGGAAGTTTACCACCCAACAGTATGAACACTGAATTTTCCAATTTTAGATAACTTGCCAACCCCTCCCCTTTTTTCAATTTACTGTTGTCTATCCATGATCTCCTGCCTGACCCACTAAGTTATTCCTGCACTTTTATTAAACCAGTATCTGCAGTTCTTTTTTTCTCTTATTCCTCATTAAACTTTACCTGTAATATGAAGCAGTTAAATCTGGTCGGAAGATGGGTCTGTTCATAGAAGAAAGCCTTCCATAGGTTAGCAATGTCAGAAGATTAACATTTTAACCAAAAAAGAAGCCAGGTTCCTGAGGCCACCAGTAGATGAAATACTGTAGAAAATTGGGTTGTGAGTTGTGACTCTGCACGCCGTATATCAGTAATTCAGTCCCTTTAGGTCTCGACTCTTAATCAGAGCAGATATTGCTACTTGAGTGAACAACTGCTCTCAATCCATTAGTAGAGAAATGAGTGCCGCTGTTGCGTTTGGCAAGAAAAGTTACCAATGGCAGGATCAGCCCCGGTCTTGACTATATCTGCTGAAACTTTCACAGGAGCGATTATGTGGCTTGTTTAATGAGCAGAAGTAATAGGAAGAGAATCCACTTGGGTTCCAGCACTTTTTTTTAGTCATAGCTTACTCGGGTGAAGAATGCAATGTTTTTATTGAAAATGCTCCCACAATATCTTATCCCCCTTTGTCATATCCTTGAAGTGACACGTTTTCGCAGATTAATTTATGACTCCAGCATGTCCAAACCCAGGACAACACATGGTTTCTGATAAAGGATGTTGAGTTAATACCCACCAGAGGGTGAAGTTAAGAACATCAAATTTGTTCAACTTCAACTCTCGTGTTTGCTGGATTAGGCAATATATTAAAAATATAATTAGATTGAAGTTCAGAGGAATGTCAGTTTCCTCAAAACCACTGACCACAAAATAATTGACAGTCAAGGTCATTTTGAAGGATTAGAAAGCCTCTGCATGATGAATAGTAGTGTTGCTCTTGCTAATGTTTTCTCAAAAATAACAGCCAGAAGCTGGAAACAGTCAGCAGGTCAGGCTGTTTCAATGGAGCGAGAAGCAGTGCCAATGTCTTAGGTTTGAGACACTTTGTTTTTGTACTTGGATATGTGCACGCTGTTTCTCATTCCACGGATGCAAGCTGACATGGGGAGAGTGGTGGAGCAGAGGGATCCAGGAGTACAAGTACACGGTTCTCGGAAAGCCGTGCCAGAGGTAGCTCGGGTGGTGAGCATAGCTTTTGGCAGGCTGGCCTTCGTTAGTCGTGGAATCGAGTACAGACATTTGGACATTTTTACATTTGTACCCACAACATTGAGGCCACACATGGAGTACTGTGTTTCGTTTGGTCACCCTGCTGTCGGAAAGATGCCATTGAGCTGGAAAGAGTACTGCACAAATATTTTTAAGGAAGGGCAAACACCATTTTTTTTAACAAAAGGAGAACGTGTCTGAAAACTTTTCAATGCCAGCAAATCGTTTTTGATTTCAGTTTGAAAGCAAAGTCCAGTGTAATCATGCTCTAAAGATTATGTCCCTCACTTATATTTTGAAAGGACCAGAAACATCCTTTGTTGTAAACACTCTTGTGGCTGACAACAGAGCTAGAGACCAGCTTGGTGGAAATGTTTAACTCTTCTCAGAGAAGGGTTTTGTGCTGCACACGCTAGATCATGGCTTAACATTTGGCAATGAAAAAGCTTGTATATGATAGTGTGGTTCAGAGGTACAGTACGGAAACAGTCCCTTCGGCCCACTGAGTCTGCGCTGACCAGCGATCCCACACAGTAACACTATCCTACACACACTGCTGGCCTTGCCGAGGAAGCTTGCGGTCTCTCTCTGGGAACCACCATTCCTCAGTGCTGGAATAACCACTTCCAATTGCCTTTGGCTTGGTTTATATTCTCCAACCAAACAATTCATGAAGCATTTGAGCTTATTGTCATCGATACTGCAGGGTATTCCAGGCATCTATGTTTGACTCTGGCAACTGGGTCCCCATTCCAGGATTACTGCTCAGTGGCACATTGCTATTTTGCACCTGATTAAACCTTTAAAAATTGTGATTTTCTGACACAATTACTCGCCTTTCACGCTTTATCCATGCGTATCTCTTAAATTTAATTTGTGGATTTTTAAAATTGTATTTTCCTACCATGACGCCTTTTTTTAGACACTGGGCAAGATCTCACGCATTTAAAGACATTTGAAATGCATTTAAGTTATTGAAATAAAATTTCAAATGTATTAACTTTTTCACCTCCATGTAATTAAGACATTAATTACAGGGGGAAAATACCCACATATAATGGGATTATAATGGGATAACTACATTCAAATAAGTGGGACTGCATTAAAAACACAGGATCTGGCTCTTCAGCTCGTAATGTCTCTGCCAAACATGATGCCAAGTATAAGCTAATCGTTCCCTGCCCTGATCCAGCCATTTACCAAGTAGACCCAGCACCCGCCTTGGAACCGTCCGCATCCAATCCTGGACTTGGTACTGAACCCGATGGCATGAGTCTGCATCATGGTGTGCTAATGGGAAAATCCGGGACACACATAAGTGTAACTAGCTGACATTTTCCTGCAGAGCTGTTGCATAAAAGTCACCGGGATCTGGTTCTTATTTTCAGCAGCCTATCTGGCTTCTCTCCTGTTTAAACCTGGACTGTGCAAAATGTAATATTGCACCCCCCCCCCCCCCCTTGTCATGAGGGGCTGGTTTACTATTCTCTTGGGTTCCCTGCTGGTTGAGTGGGGTCCTGCCTTGTATTTGCCCTTTACAGCAGGGAATTATGCTAACAGATGTATATTAATTGTTTTGTCAATAAATATCATTGTGCATCGCAATTTTTCACTTCATTGAATTTTGGAAATTGTTTATTTGATATGATTACATGTTGTTTCATGCTTATCTATGTGTGTATTTCAAATTTAATTTTGATTTTAAACTAATACATATTTATAATGTATTAAATTAGTTTTTTGTGATCCACCCTTCCTTTGGGGATCACTATCTGTCATCCATCTTTGTAGCATCTCTATTGGCTTATCCCACCGTGAAGTTACCTGTCACATCAGCATGTCCCTTGGACCCTCACAGCTACAACGTGACTCTGCTGATGCACAATATTCTGCCTGTTCCCATGCTCCACTGAGGTCTGCACAGAATGAGCAAATTCGGAGATGGTGCGATGCAAATCGCTTCAGGTTGAGGTAGAAGAACTCAACTTGCTTTTCTCAATTAACAAGCTTAAGATTCTATCTGTTACCCCTGTGTGACTTGATGCCGAAACGGAGGGGAATTAAACTGCACATTAAGGTACCAGAAAACAAGGGAAAGACACTTGTATTTACGTCGTTAGTTTGCAGTCTATAAAATGTCCCATGGCGATGAAGTACTGCTGAGGTGCACTTGCTATTCTATGGGAGAAGAGGAAAGGACGGTTTCATGCCTTACCCTTCCATTTCTCCTCACCTTTCTCTCTCTCCTGACTCTCTGTCTGAAGAAGGGTCTTGACCCGAAACGTCACCTATTCTTTCTATCCAGAGATGCAGCCTGAGTTACTCCAGCATTCTGTGTCTATCTTTGGTGTAAGCCAGCATCTGCAGCTCCTTCCTGCACAAAGGAATGATAGTATTGGCAAAGACAGATATTGTCATGTTGGATATTTCTGGCCCTCAGAATAAGGCAAATTTACTGGCATTAGTTCTGGGAAATGAGCTGGCTCATGTGATATGTGCACCAGTGTTAGGGCATCTAAGTAGCTATGATCATAGCAATATAAGGATAGGAGTACCTTTGGAAAGGGATATAGATTACTGAGAGTTTTTTAAACTCAAATCTCAATTAGAGATGGGCCAACTTCCAACGGATGAGACCAGAGTAAATTGGAATTGACGGTTGACAGGCTAATTTCTAAATGAATGAACATTTTAATATTTTAATCCTAATTTGAAGTAGTGGAGAATAGGAAATAAAAGGCGGAGATCCTGGATGACCAAGTGGTGTAAAAAAGGGCAGCAGAAGAGCAGATGGCAGATTATTGAATACGTGAGAACCAGGTTAATAACTTGCCCTATGAACATTGTAACAGAGATGCAATGAGAGAGCATGAGAACAGAGTGGGAGTAAACGGATAATGGAATCCCAGATTCTTTTTAAGTGTGTAGACATAAAAGGGGTTATGGAGGCTAAAAAGGAAATAAGACAGAGGGCAGGGCTTGAGGGGCTATTTGATACTTTACATTAGTCTTCAAGGAAGAAGATGGTGTTGGAACTTTGGAAATGGATGATGATGTTGCCATTCGCTCTAGGCTGACAGTAAAGAAGAGGTGCGAGAAAGGCTGACTGTACTTAGCATGTAGCTCACTTGGGCCAGATGGGTGGGGTACCAAGGTTCATGAGGGAAGCAGGGAAGATATTGCAGAGAGCTGGTTGTAACCTTTCAAATGTACATAGGCTCTAGGAAGATGCTAGTCAGGAAAATTGCGAGTGTTATATCTTTGGAGGATAAGCCCAGTGACCACATACCACCAGTTAAACTCAGATGGCACAATGGGCTAAGTGTTCGGCTGGCAACCTGAAGGTGGCCGGTTCGAATCCTGCATGGAGTGTGTACTGTTGTTGTGTCCTTGGGCAAGACACTTCACCTACCTTTGCCTGGGACTAGAGACGGAAATTAGCTACTGATTAGCTACAATCTCGCATATTTACATGCAAATGTTAATTAATATGCACTGTCCCTATAAACAAAACATTATTATTATTATTATTATTATTATTATTATTATTGGTACAGAAAACTTTACAAATATTAATTGAGAACAAAATTAGCAGTCACCTGAACATTTGTGGGATAATTGGTGAAAGCCAGCTTGGATATGTTGAATGTAAATTCTGTCCAGTTAATGTGGTCTCTTGATGAAGTAACAGTGGCCCTGGTGAGACCACATCCTGGATTATTGTCCGATTTTAATATCCCTGCCTTAAACTAAAACTTCCTGTGGAGGGAGGGCAGTTAAAACAAAATGACTAGAATGGTTCCGAGGACGGTGAGTCGATTATCAGGAGATATTGAGTGGGCTAGGTATGTAGTCACTAAATATTAGAACAGTGGCCTTAAAATCATTAGATGGGTTGACAGGGTGGAACTGATGAAGCCATTTCCACTAAATAAAGAGTCTAGAACTCTGCAGGGGGTCAGTCTTAAAATGAGGGGTAGTCAGGACTGAAGCAAGGAGAAACATCTGACTGAGAATGATACATTTTCCAGCCTCCATTGCTCTAAAGGGTTGAGATTTCCAATCACTGATCTCATTCAAAGCTGAGACTGAAGCTCTGAATATGAGAGGGATATAGAAATAGTTCTGAAAGACCGGCCATGATTCCGATGAGTGGTGCAGCAGCTTCCTTCTCTTAGTTACTCTGGTGGGAAATCACTTAAACTGTTTGGCAATTTGTGCATTTTGCTCCCTTGACCACGAGCCAGATTTGCCAGGTAGGTGCGGCAGCATTTGTAGTCCGTGCTTAATTCCCCTGGAGGATGGTGGTGAGCTGTTACCAACAGTCTGTGACGAAGGGATCTTCAGGATTTAATGCAGTGGTAATTCATTTCCAGTTTGCTGTTCTCATGTGCCATACGGAACGCTGCAGAAACAGGCCCTTCAGACCACAAAGTCCGTGCTGAACATGATGCCAAATTAAACTAATCTCCTCTGCATGCACATGATCCTCGGCTCTCATTGCCTGCATAGCCATGTGTCTGCTTGTAAATTATAAAAAGATAGCGTGCCCTGCATATCTCCTTTAGGCTTTGCCCCTCTCACCTTAAAGCTATGCCTTCCGTTCTTGTGCATTTGTGTGCTTGGGGTCTGTCATTGTTGAGGGTGGGATGGTTGTAAGTGTTTTAATGGTCATTTAACGAACCACCATCACAGTTGGTTCTGCCAATCGTGTAGACCTTTTGAGGAAGGAAGGGATCCCATAACCAATGCATCAGATCAAGGCATAAAGCTTATGAAGGGGTGCTTTGGCAAAGAGGTGGGTATTAGTGCAGGAAGTATTGAGTCATCTAAATGAAGAAGATTCCTTGTAACCTGCTGCATAAAACTTCCTGAAATCAAATTGTGTTTATTTTGCGTGATCGTGCTTGTCACTGATTTGCCTGGGTAATGATGCACACAGTGGGTTGCTCCCCGCATCCTCATTTATAATTAAGAGCTGACTTTGAGCAGATGTTTCCTGTTGGTATCTCAAACTGGAGGTTTTTTATGTACTCTGCAAAGGGAAAAAGCTCGACTTAATTGGGGTCCCCAAAACACATTGCTTATTCCGTCCCTGTGTTTAACTGTCCATACTACTGCCCAATCTATCCATCGGGAAACTACAAGCATGGACTTTCTGCGGCAGCCTTCAAACTGGAAGGTTGGGAGGTGGTGGTGAATGTCTTCAAGCATGAAACCTAGTCTCCATTTGAGAGCTGCTTTTCTGCAAATGCATGCTATTTATTTTTTGCTTTGGTTTTCTCCTTTGAATACTGTACACTGCTCTGCTTGGTTCCGGAAGACCTCTTCAAAAGAATGCTTGCAGAGCTTTTGTTTTCTCATCTTGCCACACGCAAATTCAAAAGGGCATTCACCGAAAGATATGGCAGAGAAATGCACCCTAAACCTGTTAATGGTCATCCCATTTTGATTTTGCTCTCCCCATGTTTTCATCAACTCTCCCCTTGGTTCTGCCTGTCGGATACATTACCAGGAGCAATTTACAATGGGCAGTTAACCTACCAACGTGCACATCCTTGAAATGTGGGAGGAAACTGGAGAACCCAGAGGAATATGTGTAACAGTCTACATGAAGTCGGGAGAATGTCTACAAATATACCTACATTTTGAGATATTGCTGTCTTAATACATATTATTAAAGTTAAATGTCTGCTGATAAATTTTAAAGTTTCTTAAAGGGAATTATAAAAACATAACCTCAATCTCCCAATTTTTGGCAACTCCACACAGACAATACCTGAGGTCAGGATTGAACCTAGGTCACTGGAGCTGGGAGACTCCAGCTCTATCAGTTGCTGTGCTGCCCACATTCATCGCACAACAGGTTTATCTGTTCACTTTCATTTTAATAAGAACAGTGCACATCATTTAGTTCCCAGCTGTTGACAGATTTGGTGTAATTTTATTCTGCCCGCAGTTAGCTGAGTGTAGATGTAGAGTCTGATGTTGACTTTTTATAATTTATTTTAAGAAACTTTAAAATTTAACAGCACAGCCATTTGACTTTAAGGATATGCATCAAGCTGATTGAAATCTCAGGAATGGAACTGTATTTGCTCATTCTTCCTACTTCGTATCCATTAAGGCTGTTGCACTTCACTGCACACCAGGCATTGATGTGAATTTTAGTCCTCAATAGGCTTAGTCAAGCTTTTGATAAAATATACTTGCTATTCTCCCAGGGAAAGAAATGTGCTTGGCCTAATGTCGCTGCCTGCTTAGGTTCTGGGTGATAGTGGAATAATGTGAAAATGTTGTGCATAATCCAGCAAATGCCTCTTGCAGCATCTTGGTTAATGAAACTGGCCATCTTGGACAAAGGGGTTGGGTGCTTCCATGTGATCTGAATATGTTCCAAGATATTGGACAAGGGATGAAATGGAGTGCACCACTTCTTCATCAAGCCAGAGAGATGTGAGGGGTGGGGAAGGGCTTTCATGGCCTGTCCCACCCCACATCCCCCACACTTGGAGAAGGAGTTTCAGTAGCAACACCAGCTCGGGACGCTGTGATGTTACAAAGGTGGAAACATCTTTGTGATCTGGGCATATGCTGGGAGTTCATCTCGGAGATGAATGACATCCCGGTTGCCAATGGCTAGGTTTAGCATGAAGCCGATGGGGATTGGTGTTTGAAATTTGATTTCTTGTGACCATTTGTCTTTTCTAATACAGGTATTGGTCACTTTATAGCCACTTCCGATCCCAGTTTCCTTCAACTTTCTGATTTACAGCTCACACCCTCTCAATGACGATTGATGCTATAATTTAGATTGTCATGATTATTTCAACTGTCTAGGACAACCTTTTCCCTACTAATATTATTGTAAAGCTTAATTCCTTCAATGTTGTCTGTTTTGTACTGCTTCCTTAGCTTGTAATCTATTGTTGTCTTTGTGTCTCTTACTCCCGTGAATCCATACTCAATGGTGCAACTAGTCAAACTGTTGCCTCCCAGCTCCAGCAACCTAGCTACAATCCTCATCTTCGGTATTGTCGGTGTGGAGTTTGGCTAATTGCTCCAGTTTCCACCCAAATCCCAACATCGTGTAAGAAGGTTAATTGACCACTAAATTATTCCTAGTGTACGTGGGTGGCAGAAGTTGGTCACAGTCATAGATGCAGTACAGAATCAGGCCCTTCGGCCCACTGAGCCTGTGCCAACCATCAATTATCTATTTGCACCAATCGTACGTTGCATTTTTTAAATTCTCCCTGCATTCCCATCAAACATCGAAACATAGAAAATAGGTGCAGGAGTAGGCCCTTCGGCCCTTCGAGCCAGCACCACCATTCAATATGATCATGGCTGATCATCCACAATCAGTAGGTCTGAAGAAGGGTTTCGGCCCGAAACGTCGCCTATTTCCTTCGCTCCATAGATGCTGCTGCACCCGCTGAGTTCCCCCAGCAATTTTGTGTACCATCCACAATCAGTACCCTTGTTTCTGCCTTCTCCCCATATCCCTTGATTCCGCTAGCCCTAAGAGCTCTAACTAACTCTTTTGAATGCAATATTATGATCCTGTATTAAGATAACTAACCTGTGTCTAGTAATAATCCAGAGATTACCATACTTAAAGCAGATACATAATCTATCTCTTAATTCTAGATCGTCCCAGGGATGCTGTTCCAATATGAATTTCTTCCCTGTAACATTGCAATAAACAATCTGCTGGAGGATCTCAAGTTGAGCGGCATCTGTGGAGCTAAGTGGAGAGTTGACATTCCAGGTCGAACACATCATCTAGGCTCTAACCCAAAGTTCCTCCAGCAAATTGTTTTACTTTATCTGCAGTTTCTTGTGTTTCCAGAATAATTATGTCTATACGTCTACATGAATATAATGCTAATAATGGTGATAGAGCAAATGTCTGAGCTGATTTAAAAATCAGCATTAAGATTAAATGCAAGAGATTTAACATGGAGAGTAGGAACATTTTCTTTAGAGGATTTTGAAACAATGGAATGCAATGTCAGATTTGGTGATTAAAGCAGAGATTGTGTCAACAATTAAGAATAGGATAAATGAAAATTGAATGCAAGGGAGTTAAATGAAATGTTGCCAAAGGATTAAATGAGCAAATGGGGACTAAAGCAAATTTGTTTTAAATGTGTCATTTGTAGCTAATCACAAAGTAACGTGCATGTATTGGGTAATTAACTGGTGTAAATATCTTTGGTAACTAGCTCCTGTCACTTTGGGAAATAGTCAGGTCATGCCACTCTGAACTATTGGTCGATTTATAAGTAAAATTACTTGAAACATGATCAATTGTGATGTTCCTGAGAATTGGAGTAAGCCAATTCTCTGTATTGCTCTGAACAAGAGGAAAACTATACCTGGCTTTTCTATCACAGAAAAACTCCCATCATCTGGCATCAGTGGGACTTTGGTGCTGACTGGCAGATTTTCCAGACTATTGCTCTTATTAATACCCTAACACACCTATAATTCAATTTAATTGTACTGCTGCATATTTCACTTTTATAATACTGCTATTTATCATTTAAAACAAAAATCAGTGAACAAGATGAGTTTAAAGGGAGGGTGAAGAATGTGGCCACATTGAGTTTATCCAGAGCACAGGAAATGGGATTCAAATGAGATGGGAGAGCCATCAGGATTTACAAACAACTGGATAGTAGATTATCAGCATTTTCCTGCATTTCTCAAAAGGGAACACTTTCTGCACACAATTTGTAACCTGCCTCTTACTCACTGCTACAGTGTGCCATTGGACATCTTTATTGTGGATCCCCCAGGTGTATACTAACACAGAACTAGCATTCAGATCTGAGACATTAATCCATCAAATCATAATAGAAAACCAAAGTGTGTGAAAAACAAGTGGCTTTGTTCCTTATAAATAGAAATACAACCATTTTGTTTATGGAACATTTGAGAGCATTTGGATGCTGCCAGTTAACGTCTCCCTGCAAGAAAGCACCCCAGTATAAGTGGAGCTCAATAATTCTGTATGACACAGCTGGTAGTATCAAGCAGCTATGTTTCGTTTAGAGATACAACGCGGAAACGAGCCCTTCGGCCCACCGTGTCCGCACCGACCCCACACATTAACACTATCCTACACCCACTAAGTAAGTAGGTAAGTTTATTGGCCAAGTATTCACATACAAGGAATTTGCCTTGGTGCTCTACCCACAAGTTACAACATGACATACACGACACCTAGAGGCTGCAGGGAGACAGTTACGAATGACTCAGAAAACACTAAACATGAATAATAATCAAACATTAATGATAAAACGCCATTGATCAAGCATGTGAACCAACAAAAATACCAGATCAAAGGGAGGCTACAGATTTTTGGCTGTTGAGTAGAGCAACTACTCGTGGATAAAAACTTTTTATGTCTGGCTGTGACAGCATTGACAATCCGAGTCGCCTTCCAGAGGGAAGTGATTCAAAGAGTTTGTGGCCAGGGTGAGAGGGGTCAGAGATGATCTTGCCCACTCGCTTCCTGGCCCTTGCAGTGTACAGTTCATCAATGGAGGGAAGGTTGCAGCCAATAACCTTCTCTGCTGATCGGACGATTTGCTGCAGCCTCCAGGTGTCGTGCTTGGTGGCTGAGCCAAACCAGACCACGATGGAGAAAGTGAGAACAGACTCTACAATGGCCGTGTAGAATTGGACCATCATTGCCTGTGGCAGATTGTGCTTCCTCAGCTGCCGCAGGAAGTACATCCTCTGTTGTGCCTTTTTGACTGTGGAGTCAATGGTAGCCCCCCACTTAAGGTCCTTAGAGATGATGGTTCCCAGGACTGTGGTGTTGTTGATGGTGAGTGGGGTGAGGGGAGGGGAAATTCTCCTAAAGTCTACAATCAATTCCACTGTCTTAAAAACATTGAGCTCTAGGTTGTTGCTACGGCACCAGGACGCCAGCTGTGACACTTCCTGTCTGTAGGCAGATTCCTCCCCATCCTGGATCAGTCCAATCAGGGTTGTGTCGTCTGCAAACTTGAGAAGCTTGACAGCGGTTATTGATAGGGGACGATCAGCCATGATCACAATGAATGGCGGTGCTGGCTCGAAGGGCCGAATGGCCTCCTCCTGCACCTATTTCCTATGTTTCTAAGATTAATGATGAAGTGCTGCTTGTGAAACTGGGGGGAGGGGGAAATCTGTAACTCTACAAATAAAATTCAAGACAACAGGAGGGGATAGTGGAGAAATGGTGTAATGCTTGTTGTCACCAGGTGGTAAATAAGAAGCTCAGCTATTATAGAAGCTGGCCTACATTTGGCCTTATTGATTTATCGTTTAAATGAAACTTGAACAGGGTTATGTAACAAGCCGGCAATAAACTCTTTGTCAACTAAAAAAGCAAATGTTTTTCCATTTATCTGAGAAGCTGCAAAACTCTGCATAATTTGAGAGTTTTTAACAAATTTAAAATGAAAAAACAAAACAAAAAAAAACTCTGCATAATTTGAGTTGAAATTGAAAAAGGCTTGAATAATGCCAACTGTCCTTGTCAGCTGAATATCTATGTTCTAAGCATCCTTTGATTGTGTACCAGGGTCAACCTTGCCTGTGAAGTATCTCTGAAGTGACAAATCCATGAGTGTGTAGCCCAGAACATCACACAAACCAACCTCCTTTTCATTGACTCCATTGATATGTCATGCTGCCTCGGCAAGGCAAGCAGCATAATTAAGGATGGGTTGCACCCTGGCTACTCCCTCTTCTCCCCTCTCCCATCGGGCAAAAGGTATAGAAGTGTGAAAATGCACACCTCCAGATTAAAGGACAGTTTCTTCCCATCTGTTGTCAGACAACTGAAACATCCTACCGCAACTAGAAACCCGTCATGAACTATCTACCACATCGAGGACCCTCGGACTAACTTTGATTGGACTTTACTGGCTTTATTTTGCACTAAACATGATTCCCTTATGTATCTGTACACTGTGAATGACTCGATTGTAATCATTGTAAATTTGGTCCATTAGAGAGTCAGAGTGGACAGCTATCTGCAGAGCCAAAAGAGATGGGGGAGATATTGAACAATTTCTTCTTCGGTATTCACCAAGGAGAAGGATATTGAATTATGTGAGGTAAGGGAAACAAGTAGAGTAGCTATGGAAACTATGAGATTCAAAGAAGAGGAAGTACTGACACTTTTGAGAAATATAAATGTGGATAAGTCTCCAGGTCCGGACAGGATATTCCCTAGGACATTGAGGGAAGTTAGTGTAGAAATAGCAGGGGCTATGACAGAAATATTTCAAATGTCATTAGAAACGGGAATAGTGCCGGAGGATTGGCGTACTGCGCATGTTGTTCCATTGTTTAAAAAGGGGTCTAAGAGTAAACCTAGCAATTATAGACCTGTTAGTTTGACGTCAGTGGTGGGCAAATTAATGGAAAGGATACTTAGAGATAATATATATAAGCATCTGGATAAACAAGGTCTGATTAGGAACAGTCAACATGGATTTGTGCCTGGAAGGTCATGTTTGACTAATCTTCTTGAATTTTTTGAAGAGGTTACTCGGGAAATTGATGAGGGTAAAGCAGTGGATGTTGTATATATGGACTTCAGTAAGGCCTTTGACAAGGTTCCTCATGGAAGGTTGGTTAAGAAGGTTCAATGGTTGGGTATTAATGGTGGAGTAGCAAGATGGATTCAACAGTGGCTGAATGGGAGATGCCAGAGAGTAATGGTGGATGGTTGTTTGTCAGGTTGGAGGCCAGTGACTAGTGGGGTGCCACAGGGATCTGTGTTGGGTCCACTGTTGTTTGTCATGTACATCAATGATCTGGATGATGGTGTGGTAAATTGGATTAGTAAGTATGCAGATGATACTAAGATAGGTGGGGTTGTGGATAATGAAGTAGATTTTCAAAGTCTACAGACAGATTTATGCCAGTTGGAAGAGTGGACTGAAAGATGGCAGATGGAGTTTAATGCTGATAAGTGTGAGGTGCTACATCTTGGCAGGACAAATCAAAATAGGACGTACATGGTAAATGGTAGGGAATTGAAGAATGCAGGTGAACAGAGGGATCTGGGAATAACTGTGCACAGTTCCCTGAAAGTGGAATCTCATGTAGATAGGGTGGTAAAGAAAGCTTTTGGTGTGCTGGCCTTTATAAATCAGAGCATTGAGTATAGAAGTTGGGATGTAATGTTAAAATTGTACAAGGCATTGGTGAGGCCAATTCTGGAGTATGGGGTACAATTTTGGTCGCCTAATTATAGGAAGGATGTCAACAAAATAGAGAGAGTACAGAGGAGATTTACTAGAATGTTGCCTGGGTTTCAGCAACTAAGTTACAGAGAAAGGTTGAACAAGTTAGGGCTTTATTCTTTGGAGCACAGAAGGTTAAGGGGGGACTTGATAGAGGTCTTTAAAATGATGAGAGGGATAGACAGAGTTGACGTGGTTAAGCTTTTCCCACTGAGAGTAGGGAAGATTCAAACAAGGGGACATGACTTGAGAATTAAGGGACAGAAGTTTAGGGGTAACATGAGGGGGAACTTCTTTACTCAGAGAGTGGTGGCTGTGTGGAATGAGCTTCCAGGGAAGGTGGTGGAGGCAGGTTCGTTTTTATCATTTAAAAATAAATTGGATAGTTATATGGACGGGAAAGGAATGGAGGGTTATGGTCTGAGCGCAGGTATATGGGACTAGGGGAGAATACGTGTTCGGCACGGACTAGAAGGGTCGAGATGGCCTGTTTCCGTGCTGTAATTGTTATATGGTTATATATGGTTATATGTATTGTCTTTCTGTTGACTGGCTAGCACGCAACAAAAGCTTTTCACTGTACCTCGGTACATATGACAGTAAACTGAACTGAACCATGGACACTCTTCCCACACATGTGGGAATTATGTATCCTTGGTGCCCCTGCTGCTGAAAGGTTCCTTATAGAGGTGTGGACAATATAATTCCCATCATTCCCTACTATGTAGTGATCCATTTTCACTGCTTCCATCTTCTAGAAGGTAAAGGAGCCTGAGTGCTATTGCCTCCTGTTTCAAGAACTGCTTCAAGATCAGCCATTAGGTTCTTGGACCACACGGCACAGTATGATCTTTGCACTGCTATGGCTTCCTTGCATTGAATATTACATTATCATAGTCTAGTTTACTGGGAATAACTGAATTTGGTGTACATTGTTTTGCTGCTGGTGCATTTAATGTACCTGTAAAGCTGCAGCAAGTAAGGACCTCATTGATCCAGTTCGTATCCAGTGATTACGACAAATAAACACAACAGTTGCTATAAACACAACAGTTGTAGAATCCAGACCCATGTAGTTTATTTTAAAAACATACATTATGTCCAGGTGACAGGCAACAGGTCTCTCCAAGATTGGTGTGCAGATGGGCTGAAATGTGAAATGCAGTTGTCCAGTTAAATAGAATTGAGCCTTGTATGTAAAGGGGGAGGTTGATCTGCTTTGTAACATCAATAGGCATTCGTGGAAGAGGCAAAAGAAGAGATTTTTGCACACTGGCTCTGGTGTGGCTATTTTAATGGAGTTCTCTAGCTTTTCCCTAGTAAGGACATCAATAGCACATTCAGCCAGAGGAATCGACTGTGGTTCATTGAAGAATGGAGATGTGCATGTTTGGACCTCAATGAGGTGACAACCTGGTGAAGCTGTAAAAAGTGCATGAACATGCATCTGACATGAATTGCTACTCTTGACTTCATGGTAGTGTTTGAATGTGGGAAGCCTAAAGTCAGTGGTCACCAAGAGGAGATCTCTGATGTTTGGTAACTTTCAGTGCACCAAAGAATGATGGTTATCACTGCCTCAGGATAGTATTGCAGGGCTTACTCACGGCTGTATCCCAGACTATGGCATTTTCAGTTAGTTCATCTGTTACATGTTAAATGTGGGGAAGTTTGATTGCATGAAGTACATTTTCATTTCCATCTCTCAAAAAATGGCACAGTACATGCTTGAAAGACCCAGACAATAATTGGACATTGGCTAATGAGTGCAAGTAATTTAGTGAAACATGTCTGATTTCTCCAAGTAGAATCTATTCAGCTACTCCTTCCTTTGTGATGTGGTCATCATCAGCTTCCCCCACCACCAATATCCTGGGGGGTTGCCATAGACTGATGATGCAACCAGACCAGCCAAGTAATCACCAGCCTCAAGACAATATCAGAAGCTGGCTATCCTATGGAAGCAACAGTGGGCCATTCTGCTCAAGCCACAAGTGATGGAATAGTCTCCACTTGCCTGGATACATGCAGCTCCACAACACAAACCACAACATCATCCAGGATGGAGTAGCTCGAGTGCTCTCTTATTCATCCCATTAACCACCCTAAACATTCATTCTCTCCAGCAGTAGAGTGACTAAAGTGTGCACCACCTACAAAATGCAGTGTCGTTACTCACCCAGGTTACTCTGACTAAAGCCTACAACCTCCACCACCAAGGACAAACAAGTCGTGTACTCTCCTGACTTGAAATCATCACCATTCCTTCATTGTTGTCAGATGTAAATCATCCATCACTATGGGAGAGCCTTGACTAGATGGGCTGCAGTGGATGAAAGACGTGGTTTACCCCCAGTGGCAAATAGTGCTGGGCAGTGAATGCTGGCCTTGCCAGTGATGCACGGATCTTGAAAAATGAATCGATAAACTCCCTGGACAGTGTGAGGCAGCTGACAGTGAAGTTAGTCCATGGATTTCTGTGGCTTGCATCTTCACAACCAGTGCCGGGAGCAGTTAGCTAAAAAGCATCCTCTGAAAATTCTGGTGATGCTGCCTTTGAATTATTGCATTTCTCTCTGTCGTGTTCTTCCTTGCTGTAGACGTGAATGAAATCTGGTCCTTGTGGAAGAAGCAAAATTGAAGATAAATCAGAGGTCATGGACACTCCGAGGTCAGCAATGAATTTAATTCTCAATCCCAGCAGTTGGTAATGCTGTTTTTTGTTTTTCTTTTTTTCTGAGAGCGAAATAGATGAATGACATGTCAGATTCATGAGAGTTCAATTTATGAACCGGACCAATTACCTTATTTCAACAGCCAAAATCCACATGCTTGTTCTTCATACAAACTTCTCCTCAGTGCATTAATGATGTTGAGTTTACTGTCACGTGTTCTGAGGTACAGTGAAAAGCATTTGTTGCGTGCTAATCCGGTCAGTGGAAAGACGGTACATGATTACAAACGAGCCATCCAGAGAGTACTGAAATTCTGCTGTTGGAGTAGAGGTTTAAAAGAGTGGAGCGATTGTAATGCGTGATTACAGATTCACTCTGTGACTAGCATACAAAGAGTCGCCTGGCTTTGTCATTATGAGGAAAATAATGTGTAAGTAAAGACGTTTTTATGATGGGCTTTTTATATGTTAGAGTCTTGATTATTGTTACCATCTGGTACTCTAAATTGCTTATTGTCAGCACCTGGATTTCTGATTCACTCCTCTGTCACCTCTGCCTGAGTTTATGGAAGTCACCAAGGACTAACAATTGCATTGACGGCTCATCTTCAGTAAACTAATCACTTCAAGTATTTTTTTATTTTTTTTTACTAAATCTAATTTATAAACCCTGTCACTATTTTTCCTGAGGGATAAGCAGGGTTTTCCCACTGATCGGGGAGGGGATACCATGACCAAAGCAATGCAATCTCCTAATGCCAGCGTGAATCTTGCTTGGATCTTGTCCTGTCAATAGGAGTAAGTTGATTCTCCAGTCTCTGGACCCAATTCTCCTACACTGCTTCCTCACTGAAATGTTCCATACAGTAAACCCTCATTATAACAGACCATAGTGGGGGGAGTGGTGCCCATTATTGCCAATTATCCTCTATAGTGGAGTGTAATATTTGGCATTTCATGTGTAGAGTCCAACAAAAAAAAAGTTAGACTGAGCAAGAACTGCATGGACAGGGGTTCATTATATTCATAAGATCATGTATGATAAGAGCCATTCGGCCCATCAAGTCTACTCCACCATTCAATCATGGCTGATCTATCTCTCCCTCCTAACCCCATTCTCCTGCCTTCTCCCCATAACCCCTGACACACATACTAAGCAAGAATCTATCTATCTCTGCCTTATAAATATCCATTGATGGCCTCCACAGCCTTCTGTCGAGAATTCCACAGATTCACCACCCTGTGCCTAAAGAAATTCCTCCTCATCTCCATCCTAGAGGAACCTCCTTTAATTCTGAGGGTATGACAGCAGAGGCTATTGTTCAGCTGAAACACTAAGGCAAAGCCTAACCTGCCCTAAGAGCTACAAAGGTCTCAATACATCAATATGGGTGGTGGCAGCAGAGGTGACCGAGAAGGTGATGGTCATAAACCAGGGGTGGCATTGGCACTCCGGCCTGGTGGTCAAGTTTGGTAAGTCTGTCTACTAGAACCAAAATCTATATTACTAAAAGTCTGATCTTGACCACTTCCTGTTCTGTATATTGATTTTAGAAAAAACGCTGCCACTTATGGCTGTGATTTTTGGCCACCTTACTCGGTCCCCCTCCGCTTCGCAGGACTAGAGGATTTTTCCCATCGATGAAAAATAAAAGTTATTAGTGTTTAAAAAATGTTGAGGTTCTCTCTCCTGAAGGCCACGCCCCTTCTGGAGGGACTATAAAACCCGGAAGTGTTGAGTGCCTTAGTCAGTCTCTGCAAGATGGGGGAACGATAGGGTTACGTCTCTGTCTCAGCTGTGAATAACACTGAACACATGTCTACTAAGCTGTGAGTGGTTTTACTGACCTGTCAGTGCCCTTAATGTGGTTTGAAAATATAGTTTAGAAATGCTAAAGCTGTGTTACCTTTGGTTTGGAAATGCTAAAGCTGTGTTGCCCAATTAAAGTGGCCTTGCCCAATTAAAGTGGCCTTGCCCAATTAGAGTTGCCTTGCCCAATTAAAGTTGCCTTGCCCAATTAAAGTTGCCTTGCCCAATTAAAGTTGCCTTGCCCAATTAAAGTTGCCTTGCCCAATTAAAGTTGCCTTGCCCAATTAAAGTTGCCTTGCCTTCTATATAATTAGAAGTCTAATCGTGACCACTTCCTGTTTACGCTTTATATTGATTTTAGAAAAAAAGCTACCGCATACGGCTGTAATTTTTGGCCATCTTACTCAGAGTCCCCCTCAGCTCATCGGGTGCCAAGGATTTTTCCCATTGATGAAAAATAAAAGTTATTAGTGTTTAAAAATGTTGAGATTCTCTCCTTTCAATCAGGCCATGATGGCCATGCCCCTTCTAGTGGGAGGGGGGAGGGACTATAAAACCCAGAAGTGTGGGCATTGCTCAGTCTCTGCAAGATGGAGAGGTCACGACTCGCTGTATTTAGTGGGCCTTGCACCCTGCTTCAAATGGTATGAAACTGCACTTGAATTTGGTTGCCTTTCAACCTGCTTGAAGTGGTAAGAAACTGCACTTGAATTTGGTGGCCTTGCACCCTGCTTGAAATGGAATTTCAAGCAATAGCCGTGAGTCAACTGCCAGCCGTGTGTGAGCTGCCAGCACACCAGGCTTGAGTGACTGAGCCGCCAGCCCAATAATCCACTTGGCCCACAATGTCCATGCTAGCCCTCTGGAAACCAGTCCCTTCAGCCCACAACACCCATACTAGTGCCCTCTAGGTTGAAGGTGGAAGACAGTCGCTGAAAAGTCGCGTTAGTGGGACAGGCCCATTAGTATCTTGCACAAGGTTGTTGATCAGTGTAATCCTATCCAACATAATTAGTTAAGAAATCTTGAAGCCAGAAAAGGAACAGGCTGAGTTAAAATCAAAATCTAGTGGGGAGGAAAAAGGGAATGTTTTCAATTATATCATTGCTGTTAGACATAAAATGCTGGAGTAACTCAGCGGGACAGGTAGCATCTCTGGAGAGAAGGAATGGGTGACGTTTTGGTTCGACACCCTTCTTCAGTCCCGCTGAGTTACTCCAGCATTCTGTGTCTACCTTCGATTTAAACCAGCATCTACAGTTCTTTCCTACACATTTACTGCTATTTCTCTATATTCTAATTTCTAATTCTAATTTCTCTATTCTAAACAAATTCTTACAAATAGTGTAATTCGTTACTAGTGTCAAAAGTGGGGTCATAAACTTGCTTGTAGAGTGATACACTGAGCCACAGGCCAAATCTTGTAATGATCTCGCACTAATTCCATCAAATGAATGTGTGGACATGTGGTGAAACTCTTATACCAAATAAACCCCCTCTTCCAATAATATTTATTTTTCTTCATTACATCTGCGCCGGCGAATAATCTTTTGTCCCACTCCCAAATGTGTTCATAAAGAATTGCTGTTGAGAGAATCTTGGACTCTGTTGTAAAAATTAGAGATTCTTTTTCTTTTTTTACTTTAATCTGGTAATAAGATGCAAAAGCACAGACTCCTTGGGGCTAGGCATTGGGCAAAGGAATTAAAATGGAACAGTGGATGTTGGAAAACGGGCTATGCTGGAGACACTCAGTCAAAGATTAGTGGAGGAAGCTTTGATCATTTTGGGAGGATCAATGCCCATTTTGCCCATATTTGCTGCTTGGCCTGGTTGTGTCTGTATTTTCTATTTTTAATCCAAATATACAATTTGTCTGGTGCTTTTAATACTTGATCTTAATGCAACCTAAAACGTTATTTTTTACCTGTCCTTGGCGACTTGAGTAAGTGATGGATGTTTCCTGCATATATAACCTTTAAGAAGAGCCCAAGGCTGATGTATAACGGGGTGATTTAGCTTGACAGATGAGGCTAAAGGATATACATGCGTATAAAATAGGGAAAAAATATTGATGCTCAGTACACCTTGGAGATTCAATTAAATCATCAAGACATTGTGCTGTAATATATCTTTTTAATCTGTCTGCCACTGATTTTACAAAAGAACTCACATTTTGGTGGGGGTGAAATTTGACCAATATTGCATTTGCAGAAGAAATCCATCAAAAATGAAAACAATTAAAGGCCATTATTCTCACATATATTAACTTCAAAACTCATTGTCTGCCGTTCTCGATCCACCTTATAGAAAGGAAATTTAGCTACAGGTAGTAATTGGTGGTGGAATCCTTGCTGGTTCATCTCCAGTCACCTGATCCAGATGATTTGTATAGCTCACTGCTTCATTGAAGACCCCTCGACCCTTTGAGTCTTAAACCAATTAGTAGCACAAAACTATTTATCTTTCTTGCAATAATGGACTTTGGAGAGACTGTATCTGGAGAATTGTGTACAGCTTTGATTTACTGAGTGGGAAGAATCATTGGATTATATCAAAGAATGGAGGCTTGCTGAATGAGGAGACTAGTGTTGTACATTCCAGACTTTAGATGAAAGAGGGGATCTCGTCCAAACTTGCAAAGTTCTGAAAGGGTTTATCAGGCTTGGTGCAAGGGACAACGTTGCTTCTTGAATCCCGGAGATGAGGGGAAGAGAGTTATTTGGAGAATAGAGATTGAAATGGGGTGGAATTTCTTCAGAGGGCTGTAAACCTTTTGAATTTTCACCCCATGAAGGGCTGTGGAAGCTCATTGTTATATATTTATGAAAGGAATTAATGGTTTCTCATCATTCAAAGAATCGTGGACTGATAAAAGCGGGGAAGTAAGCCTTTATCGATGATTGTTGGAACAGATTTGAAGGGTCATCTGGCCTATTCCTGCTCATACCCCTAACGTTGAAGCTCTCATTTTCTTGGCCATTCCTGTCAACCCAGTTAATTATGATTTTATTTAAAGTCACCCGCACCGTAATATTTCACAATGCTAAATTCTGTATCACAGATGGTTTGCAATGTTGTGGTTTTGTTCAGTGTTGTTTTTGACAAAATTGCACAAAAAATAATTTCCTGAACAGGCGAAGGGGCCGGGTTCTGTCAAGGTTGAAAAGGTTTGGCGAGAGTGCAGTGAATTCAGAAGGTAATGCAAGCCTGGAATTTACGCACCCAGAGACTGCATTTGCCACTGTTCATCACACAATGAGCTTTGATTACAAAGTGAAGGCGTGGCAAGTGCAGACAAAGGTGATTTTTTTTTTTTTTTAAATATTAGGAAGAATGAGTGCTTTAGGAAGATAGGGGGTGGTGGGGGGGGGGGATAGAAAAGAGCCATCATAATATTAGCAAGTGTTGAGGGAGATAAGTAAAGGTGCTATATGAATTGATGAGATGAAAGATGGAGCATAATCAGCATAATATTTCTTTTGCTAATCTCTACATTTCCATTGGATTTAGTGCAGCCAAGCTGACATTAATGAGAATTCTTGAGTTGTAACATTGCTATGTGACAAATGTATGGATATTGCAAATTAGTTTGCTGTAATCTAATGTTCTTTATTTGCAAGCATTACACACGATTATAATACCTGCTGGTAGCAATTCTAATAATTAATATTTTCAATGCTGACTCTCCATCATAATTGGATAATTTGAAGAGATACTGCCTCGGGCCAATAATATTTTTTATATCTTTAAAATTAGATTAGTCAGAATAAGCTGCAGCATAATAATTGAACAATGTACCCATTCCATACTCCTATTTTATTTCTCTGTGGCTCAATGGGTAAATCAGACATTGGGTGCGGTTTTGAAACAGGAAGGTGCGGTGGCGCAGCGGTGGAGTTGCTGCCTCAGCGCTTACAGCGAGAGACCCAGTTTCAAGTCAAGTCAAGATTCAAGAGTTATTTTCATGTGTCCCAGACAATGAAATTCTTGCTTTGCTTCAGCACAACAGAACATAGTAGGCACGAATACAGAACAGATCGGTGTGTCCATGTACCATTATATAAATATATACATACATGAATAAATAAACTGATAAAGTGCAAATGAACAGATAATGGGCTGTTAATGTTCAGAGTTTAGTCCGAGCCGAGTTTAATAGCCTGATGGCTGTGGGGAAGTAGCTATTCCTGAACCTGGTCGTTGCAGTCTTCAGACTCCTGCACCTTGTACCTGAAGGTAGCGGGGAGATGAGTGTGTGGCCGGGATGATGTGGGTCCTTGATGATGTTGCCAGCCTTTTTGAGGCAGCGACTGTGATAAATCCCCTCGATGGAAGGGAGGTCAGAGCCGATGATGGACTGGGCAGTGTTTACTACTTTTTGTAGTCTGTTCCACTCCTGGGCGCTCAAGTTGCCGAACCAAGCCACGATGGAACCGGTCACCTGTAGAAGCTAGAGTCAACCTTGACATACCGACTCTCCGTAATCTTCTCAGGAAGTAGAGGCGCTGATGTGCTTTCTTTATAATTGCATCAGTGTTCTCGGACCAGGAAAGATCTTCAGAGATATGCAAGCCCAAGAATTTGAAGCTCTTGACCCTTTCCACCATTGACCCATAGATAAAAACGGGAATGTGGGGGTCCCCATCCTACCCCTTCCAACAGGGCCGGCCTTAGGAGGTGCGGGGACCAATTGGGAAAGATTTTCATTGAAATATAAATAAATAATTATAAATGAGTCGCGTGTCGTGAGTAACATGACAATTTGGGGGAGAGTTCCTTTCACAGCGTGTGGGGAGTCTAGCCAGGGGTAAAGTTGCGAGGAGGGAATGAGCGTTGAGAAGGAGGAGGTCGGGTTCATGCCAGTAACACTCACTCACCGCTGCGGGCGCCACCGCATTGTGGCCGATTCCCATCAGTTGCTAGCAATGAGGGATAGACATGGCTATACCTCAGTACAGCAATATCGTTCTTGATGTTGCTGTACTGAGGGATAACAGATAGATCCTTTAATAATCCTTTACAGGAAATTACAGTGCCACAACAGCTTCAAGACAGACATAACACCACACATTTCCTCAGATAGCTACCATACTTAATAAGTTAAAATACAATGAATGAATACTAAAAAAGTGCAAAGTTATTTTTGTGCATTGTAAAACCTTATAGCAGCTGTTATACAAGACTTCCTATATCTCTCAGTTTTGCACATTGGTGCAATCAGTCTCTGACTGAAGGTGCTGCTCTTGAGCACCTTCAGGGCGTGGAGTGGGTGAGTGGGGTTGGTCATTATTGAACCCAGTTTGTTCAGAGTTCTGGCCTCTGCCACCTGCTGGACCGTTCGTTGCTCAGCCCCGACCACTGAGCCGGCCTTCCTGATCAGCTTGTCCAGTCTGTTTTTGTCCGCTATGCGGGCGCCTTCTCCCCAACAGGCCACAGCAAAAAACAGAGCACTGGCCACCACTGAATGGTAGACAGTGCACAGCAGGGGTTGGCAGATGTTGAATGACCTTAGCCTCCTTAAGAAATACAGTCGACTTTGTCCCTTCCTGTACACCGCCTCCATATGACTCTTCCAGTCCAGCGAAGTCTATCCTTCTTGGCTAACAACCTAACCTTCGGCCTCCAAGATGCAGGTACATTTTCCAGCAATGTTACAAAATGTTGAGATTTTAAAAATCAAGTCTGCAATTTTATCTAACTCGGAAATTGAAGATAGACAAAAGCGGGAGTAGCTCAGCAGGACAGGCAGCACAGCGACTGGAGAGAAGACCCTTCTTCAGACTGAACTGAACTCTCGTCGGTGAGAGTACTTGTGATTGTCTGAAGAAGGGTCTCGACCAGAAACACAACCCTCTTCCCAGAGCCCCTGCCCGTCCCGCTGAGCCACCACAGACAGGGAGTTCAAGGTAGACACGGGGGTCCACCTTCAACTTCAGAGCCAAACAAAAAACACAGAGTGTTGGAGGAACTCAGCGGGCAAGGCAGCACCCGCGGAGGGAACATATCACTTATCAGGAGCCGCCACGGGCCAGGACTCTCTCTCCCCCCTTTCCCCCCCCCCCCCCCCAACAGAAAGGAAGCGCAGATGCAGCCATCACCGCAAAATGTCGAAGAAAGAACTGTGGATGCTGGAAAATCGAAGGTAGACAAAAATGCTGGAGAAACTCAGCGGGTGTAAGGCAGCATCTATGGAGCGAAGGAAATAGCCAGGTCTGAAGAAGGGTTTTGACCCAAAACGTTGCATATTTCCTTCGCTACATAGATGCTGCCTCGCCCGCTAAGTTTCTCCAGCATTTTTGTCTACCGCAAAACGTCAATGATTCCGGGAATGCCGAGAGAGCAAGAGAGAGAGGTGGGGAATGGGAGAGGGAGAGAGAGCGCACGGGAGAGACAGAGCGCACGGAGAGAGAGGGAGGAGAGAGCGAAAGACAGAGACACAACGTGGGTCGGTGGGTAAATTGAATGACTAACCTGCTGCAGACCAAGAAGAAGTACTCACTCATGATCAAAGATCTTATAGCGGAGCTATAAGATCTTTGCTCATGATGGTGAGTTTTAAGAAATTCAATGTGTCATTAATGCATCAATCTACATTCCTCAGTAAAATGTAATTATGTTTTGAAGAAGTGTTAATGACGCCGCGTGAATTGTATTCAAAGGAACGCAGCGTCATTAATACTTCTTCTAAAACACAATTACACATTTACTGAGGAATGCGGAGCCATGCATTGATGACGCATTGGATAACGACTTGTTAACACAAGTGCTACAGTCGTTAACACATTGTTTGTGTCTGATAGCCATACAGCGCCTGTATTCCATGTACAAAACCATGTAAGTTTTGTAAAAAAATCCGTATGGCGAATGTTTTTTTTTCATCTTTATTTAACAACGAACTTGATGATGGAGTTCGCACTGTGACCGGCTACGCAGTCATGTGAGACCCAGTTCTGTGAGTTTGGTAACCAGCTTGGAGGGGATGATTGTATTAAATGCCAAGTTGTAATCAATGAATAACAGCCTAACATATGAGTTTTTGTTGTCCAAGTGGTCCAGAGCTGAGTGGAGATCTAGTGAGATCGCATCCACCATTGATCTGTTGTGGCGGTAGGCGAACTGCAGTAGGTCCAATTTTTTATCGAGGTCGGAGTTGATTTTGTGCGTGGCATCCCAGGATTTTGGGTTTCACAACGCGCAAATGGCGCCCAAGTGGGACACGCCCTTTAGGGTAAGTTGCAGGGAGTGGGAAGAGATTTGGAAGAAAGCTAAGGAAGAATCTTTTTTTTTTCTTTCTTTTTTTTCCCCACCCAGTGAGTGAGTGGCTAGAGTCTGTAAAACTCTGCCTGTTTGGGTGCTGAAGACCTAAATACTCTTGCAACATGAACAGCTAATCTGATCGAGCACTTGAATTGCAAAGGCATGGAAGGATACGGACATTCAGCTGCCTTGTGCAGCTGCTGCAGCAGGTTTAGTGGATTACTGCAACAGATAAGTCGGATTGCAAATCTCCAGTTTCTGAACGACCAATGTCTGTACCGTTCATACATGTGAGTGTTTGGGGGTCCAGCGGGGTGTCTAAGCCAGCTGTTGCAGGGTTACAAGGGTCCTGCTTGTCACCAGCTGGACTGTGGCCACTTCAAGCACAGGAGAAATACATTCCAGTGAACACATTGATGTCCATTTTGTGAGACCTATATAGACACAGATCATCCAGGTCAGTAGCAGTAACCTTTTTTAAACCATCAATAGCATTCCAATGCTCATCTGCTGTAAAATCTTTTTTTTTTAAATCATCATTAGCCGAAGATGGGCTTGGGCTAAATTTGTTAATATCAGCTTTATGAGATTTAAAATTCTGCTCCAGGCTATCTATTAACATTGGAAACGGTAGCATATACTGTGGAAAATTGGTTTGAGGTTGCACTTCCATCTTGAGTTGTTCGGGTTATGAAGGGTTGTCGGAGGGTTACTGTAAAGAAATGTTATCAACACACTGTGACTTTACTTCTTTTATTCATACTGTGGCATTACAGAGAGCACTAGCTGTACGTGGTCTGTCACGGAAACTAGAGAGCGATATGTGGGTGGGGAGGTTGTAATTATACTTGTGATATGGGGAGTGGTTAGTAGTGCTGAGGTAACTATATTAAGGGTCACATGCATATATCATCTACAGTTACAGAGCCCTGTTGTAACGCAGGGACGACCTGTGTCGTAGATGGGTAATTAGTGGATGAACAAGGTAAGTGGAAGGCTTTATGGCTGTGCTTTATGATGCTGATACCACACTGGGATGCCATAAAAATCCAAACTTTCTATGGTAGTGAATGTTGTTCCAAACTGACGATTGGTGTTCACCTGAGGGAAAGGAATTGATCTTGGAAAATAAAAATAAAAAGGCTGGAAATCTGGATTAAAAAAAAATAAATAAAAAGCAATATGGTGGAAACACTCAGTAGCTCATGCAGTATTTGTGGAAAGAGAAAGAGTTATGTGCCTGTCCCACTTAGGCGACTTTTTAGGTGGCTACAGGAGACTATGCGGTTGCCACATGTTCGCGGGTGGTTGCCAGGGAGTCGCCTTCATGGTCCTGAGTAGTTCCCGCATTCTCGGAACTAGTCACGGCTTCATTCTTGTCGCCGCTAATTTTTCAACATTTAAAAATTAGCGGCGACCAGAATGAAGCCGCCATGGAGAGCCGCGAGAATTATCATGCCATAGGTGTGTCGCTAGGAAGTCCTAGTGGGTTGGCCAGGAGGTCGTAGGTTAACGTAGGTTGAAGAAAGCGATGTGTGTGTGTGTGTGTTCCACTCTGACAGTCGCCGTTCCAGTCGCCGGGTTTTCAGCAACCGGCTACGACTTGGCAGTTGCCGGCAGTCGCCTGAAAAATCACCCAAGTGGAACAGGCCCATTAATGTTTCGGGTCAAAGATGCTTCAAGAGTTGTTTTTCACTTTTCAAATTGATGTTTCGCCGATTACTGGGCCAATATTTAATGCCCATTCTGAGCTGGTCTTGAAGAGTGGTGGAGGTGAATGAATGTTTCTCCACGGTTCACCCATATATGAACTGGGCTCATTGGAGTTCCCCAATCAAATTAGGGGGAAGGGAGATGGGTTCTGTCTGTCTGCAACTTGCAATTGGAGCCACAGTTGTTGTTTTATTTGAGACTTTAAACGGCCAGCAGTTGCAAATTCTCTTATTCATCACTCTGCACAATCTCGTTGCACATCACACCAATCTACACTTGGATCTTAATTGTATAATGACTTTAGTAAGCTTTAGTTTTATGGGCTGCAATGCATCTTAAGCAACATTTGGCATCTGAAATTATTCAAACTGGATTGTGAAATTGCATTGACCTCAAAAGCAAATATTTCGCTAATTTTGAAGAACTAATATCTTGTGTACAATTAATTGAAAGTGTTAATGTGACCAAAAGTATTAACTCTTTATATCCACGGATGTTACCTGACATTGTGAGTTTCTAACTCTTTACATTGTTTGTAGATTTCCAGCCTCTGAAATATTAAATTTTTTAATTACTTTCTCCAGGATTTTCAAACCCTTTGGTCTGAACATGTATTGCAATACTACCACGCTGCTGTTGCATACAGATCTGTTACTGTTTGTCTAAGAATTTTGGCTGCAGTCCATTCTGCAACGTAACATTATTTAGTTTAGCGATGACGACTAATTTGCTTTCATCAGATTCTTAACATTCTCAGCACAAACCAAGGTATCTTGGGCTAGTAAATGTAAATATTGGAAATGGATCATGAAATAAATTAGGCTGATTTTCCTTTGACCTTGGGATCTAATCGAAGATGATTAGTTGATAGCTTGCTGCTTTGTAATTTTTTTTAAGTTGCAGAGCAAAGCAATGATGGGTTATTGCTTGTATTTTGACAATCTCTAGAAGGAATGAATAAGTTTATTGGCCAAGTATTCACATACAAGGAATTTGTCTTGATGCTCCGCCCACAAGTGACAACATGACATACAGTGACAGTTAGGAATGATACATAAAACATTAATAATAAAACATTATTGATTAAACATGTGAATTAAATAAAATACCAGAGCAAATGGAGGCTACAGATTTTTGGTTATTGAGTAGAGCTACTACTTGTGGAAAAAAAGCTGTTTTTATGTCTGGCTGTGGCGGCTTTGACAGTCCGGAGTCGCCTTCCAAAGGGAAGTGATTCAAAGAGTTTGTGGCCATGGTGAGAGGGTCAGAGATGATCTTACCCGCTCGCTTCCTGGCCCTTGCAGTGTACAGTTTCGTCAATGGAGGGAAGGTTGCAGCCAATAACCCTCTCAGCTGATCGGACGATTCGCTGCAGCCTCCAGGTGTCGTGCTTGGTGGCTGAGTCAAACCAGACCATGATGGAGAAGGTGAGGACAGACTATACGATGGCCATATAGAATTGGACCATCATTGCCTGTGGCAGATTGGGCTTCCTCAGCTGCCGCAGGAAGTACATCCTATGTTGTGCCTTTTTGACTAAGGAGGAGCAATCGAGAGTTCGTTACACCTATGCATGGGAGCAAATATAATCTAGTAAATTGGACCCAATATTGATGAGCTAAGGCTTATGTAGGCCATGGTTAATGGGTTACAAATAAGGTGTCAAATAGTTATTGAACCACCTGTAAAAGCTTCGACCTGGTCGTAAGGGTATGTGAATGGGAATTCTGTATAGGTTAGGTTTGTACCTGGTGTTTGGGCAGGGTTGTACGGTCATACGTGTAAGTTTCTGGAACAGAAGTGTGTATAATCAATGACCAAGTATGGTGGCACAGTGGTGCAGCAGTAGAGCTGCGTTCGATCTGGGTTCGATCCTGACTGTTGGTGCTGTCTGTACGGAGTTTGTACGTTCTCCCTGTGACCGCATGAGTTTTCTCTGGGTGCTCTGGTTGCCTGCCACACTCCAACGACATAGAGGTTTGTATATTAATTGGCTTCGGTAAAGATTGTAAATTGTCTCTCCTGTATAGAATTGTGCAAGTGTACGGGGATCATGTTTCCGCGCTGTATCTCTAAACTAAATAATAACCTGTTATTATTGCTGCCAGTATGGGAACACCGTTGGGTGGGATGAATTAAAATTTCTGCAGCTTCCCTGTACAATAACTCTGTACAATAACTGCATTACTCTATTTGTTCGCTAGTGAAAAATGTTATTCTGAAAGTATGGAAAATGTGATTCATTTCTCATGCCTGATATCTTCCAAATTGATTTTTTTAAACTTTGCTTTTATCAAGGAAATTAGATAATATCCAGAACCAAGATGGTAATTTGTTCTTTGCAGTGACTGAACAGCAGCATGTCTTTTTATTCATTCAAGGCATGTGGGCTTTGCCGGCTGAGTCAGCATTTAATTGCCATTCACTATAACTCGTGTTGCTCTTGAGAAAGACGGTGATGAGCTGCTACTTGAACCGCCACGGTCCGTGAGATGTGAAGACACGCACAATGTTTTGTGGGAAGGAGTTCCAGGACCCTGCGATGGTAAAGGATCAGTGATGCGTTTCCCAGCCAGGATGGTGTGTGGCTTAGAGCGCAACCTCCAGGTGGTGGTACCTCATACGTTTGCTGCCCTTGTCCTTTGGGCTTGGAGAGCTCATGGGTTTGGAAGGTGTTATCTAAGGATTCTTGGTGAGTGGTTGCAGTACATTCTGTCGATGGTACAAACTGTTGCTGCATTACTCTAGTGACAGACCGAGCGAGTGGTTGTCCATATTACTGTAAATTCTCTCAAAATTTGCAAACGATCTACATTCATTTTGCTGTTCATGCAGCAATTAGCATAGTCATAGAGCATGGAAACAGGCCCTTTGGTCCAGCTTACCAATGCCGACCAAGATGGTCAATCTACATTGATCCCACCTGCTTGCGTTTGGTCCATATTCCTCCAAACTTTTCTTATCCATATATTTGTCCAAATATCATAAGGTCAAAAGTGATAGGAGTAGAATTAGGCCATTCGGCCCATCAAGTCTGCTCCATCATTCAATCATGGCTGATCTATCTTCCCATGTTAACCATTCTTCTACCATCTCCCCATAACGCCTGTACTAATCAAGAATCTACCTATCTCTGCCTTAAAAATATCTGCTGACTCGGCCTCCACAGCCTTCTGTGGCAAAGAATTCCACAGATTCACCACCCTCTGACTAAAGAAATTTATCCTCGCCTCCTTTCTGAAAGAATGTTGCCTCCACACGATCAACATCCCTCCATTCCCTGCATATCCAACAGGTTTAATTGTGTTCGGGAACCAAAAATTGCTGTCTCATTTATTGCAAGAATCAGAGCTTTGAATGGAGCACTGATATTTAGTGTATAATCATGCTTAGAATATTTATGGAAAAAGGTGAGGAACAAATAAATGCACAAAATGGGTCAACTGGCGGAGAACCAATGTGGGTGAAGTGAAAAGGGATGTTAAAACGATATAATAATGTTACGTAGGAACACTCAGCAGGATGGGTAGCATCTGTGGAAAGTGAAAAAGCTAACATTTACGATGCGATACAATAGAACTTTATTTACCCCAGGAGGGAAGTTGATCATAAACAGTCATAAAAACACAAAATACATGAAACATGAAATTAAAGTGATGAGTGGAAAGGATTGGGGGATGTGAAAAGATTGGGGGGGGGGGCTTGTCAGTCTCAGTCTACCCCACGACCGGAAGGGGGAGGAGTTGTACAGTTTGATAGCCGCAGGGAAGAAAGATCTCCTGTGGCTTTCTGTCCTGCATCTTGCTGGAACCAGCCTGTTGCTGAAGGTACTCTGCAGGTTGAGCAGTATGTCATGGAGGGGGTGAGCTGTATAGTCCAGGATGCTCTGCAGTTTGACCACCTCCTGATTTCCGAGATGGGACCTCTTGTCAGAACTGGAGATGGGTGGAACAAAGATGAATATGTCTGACCTAATGTAGCCATGAAAGTCCAATTAAATAGCTTTGTCTGTGCAGTGTGCTGTTAATGTTGGGGGTGTGACTTGTGTGCAGCGGGCCAGGTTGTACCAAAGAAAATCAAAAATGATGGCGACAGACAGAAATAAACAGTTGTTGAGCCAAATGGGGAAAAGTTTGGAGAATAAGACGCATTCAATGATGAAAAGCATTTTGTTTGCGGATTCTGGTCATTCGATTGAAGGAGTAACAGTGTAAACCTTATGAATGGTTGGGCAAGTAAATTGTGAAGAGGATTTAAGGTGGCTATGGAAGGATGTAGATGAGTGAGTGAAAAGATCTGGAAATCATGTTTAATATTGGAAAAAAATAGTTGTTTTCATAATACACTAAATTTTGTAAGGTTACAGCACTCAATAATGAAGGGGGATCTGTGTGTCTCAGCATATAATTGGCAGAAGGATAGTATGTGGGTGCAGTAAGTAAGGAGTTGAGTGATCTATTCTTGCTTCCTGGATATTGTGTTGGGGCCAACAGACGAGGACTATGAATCCTTAGCTTAACTGAAAGGAGCTCAGTTCAATATTGCAGATGCTAAGCATTCAGATGGGAATTGGTGCACCATCTGTTTAAAATTTGTTCTTAAATGAAAGTCAAGTTGGAGCTACTAAAAGCAAGTAAAAAGAAAGGTTTCTGATAGGAGAAGGGCCGGCAAACCGAAAGCAACTTCTGCAGAATGGCGTTGCTCAAGATAGTCAGTGACCAGCCCACTAAACCTACTGTTATCTGGAATGCCTTCAAAGCAGCAAGCTTACACATAGATGGGAGCGCTGTGCATCGGCAGAAGCCCTGACTTGGGTTTTTGGTGAATGATGAGTAAAAAGTAGAATTCTTTACTCTGTGCTGAAATACCTCGATTTGATTTTAAGAGATTATAAGAGATTATCGTATCGTAAAGAGACCATATAACACTTGACACTGATACCTTTCTCTTTACTCCATTATGCTCGGAGTTGAATCTTATGTATGCTCACAATAGTCCCAGAATCAATCCAATGAGGCACACCTCCCAGGCAACTGATCAAGTCACCCTTTCCCATTGTAGTACCTTGGTTGCTCTGAGGTCTTAACCTCTTGGTAAAGCTGTCTTGGTATTAATAATTGCAACCTGCAACTTCCTCTTTGATTAAATACTGAGTTCCGCACAGCCCTTTCCTTCAAACATCAGCAAATAAAGCTGCACCTCTAACACCTTTCCATTCTGACATGTCAGCTATTTTTTAATACGTTACCAGTCTAGTTTGATTTGCGTTCCATGTGGCCAGACTCCATCTCAGTAGTTGTCATGGAGTTACTTTGCTACAATGTGATTCAAGTGAGAAAGTAATTTCAATGGCACTGTGTTCACATTGGGTTTGTGTTCCAAACGTCTCCACACCCGCTGCATTCAAGTTAAGATAACCTCCTATTGAGGTAATCTGATCTGTTTAAGCAAACTGGTCTTTCGCCTCTTTCGAAGCACTTTTAACTAACAATCATGTTTGACTCTGTTATACCATTTTCTCAGGCAAAGGTGCACACATAGAATGGGAAACATTGAAGTCCACGGACAGTCAATAACAAATGTTGGCCAGAGAAGGCGAGATCAAACCAACAAATGACGTATCTGTATCTCTGTTCTCATGAGCTGAACCTTGCAACACTTTAGCTGGAATTCTACACATTGCATCACTTTCTAGATTTGAGGGCAGCAAATTCCCTTCACTTCTGCAACCATCCAGCCTTGGTAATGCACTACAGATATATTCTGCAGACATTGCTACGAGAGGATATCTAACCACCTACCATTAATGTGCAGTGGCATTGTCCGACCCCTAATATCCTGTGGGGCGTGGGTGGTTGGCCATCACTGGCCAAGCACTCGATAGGTTCAAACAGACAACACTGCGGCTGCGAGAGCAAGTGAACAGCCACATATCTTACAGTGAGGAATCATCAGGGAGGCTGGCTCCGTCCTGGAGGCAGAGTTGGATTCCTGGGAGACGGTCTTAGAGGGGAGAATGCTCCTCAAACTGCAGAACATCTTGGATATTACAGCTCACCCCCTCCATGATCAACCTGAGGAGTACCTTCAGCAACAGACGGGTTCCAGAAAGATACAGTACAAAACGCCACAGGAGATCCTTCTTCCCTGTGGTTATCAAACTGTACAACTCCTCCCCCTTCTGTCATGAGGCAGACTGAGTCCCCTCCCCCTACCCCCCCACCCCCCACCCCCCCCCCCCCCCCCCCCCCCCCCCCCAATCTTTGAACATCCCCAATCCTTTCCACTCGTCACTTTAATTACATTTTGTGTTTTATGACTGTTGGCAGATCAATTTCTCTCCTGGGATAAATAAAGTTCGATCATATCATATCATATCGTGAGCAACTCTGCAAGGCCTTTCCACCATTTGTAAGGCAGTGGAAATAATGGAAACCGTGGACAATGGGGTAACATCACAACCAGCTTTGCCTGACTTGGAGCACTGCACCAATGCTGCATTGTTTCCACGTCAACACCTTGACATCTGGTCTAGTTTATTTGTAGATGAAGTGTGCACCCAACCTCTTTGCCCGGCCAATGTACTTCTCTCTGCTGTTATTTAATACCAAGTGGTATCTGCCTGGTTCTGGGATGGCTTCTGGTTCTGTGAAGCAGCAGCAGCAGATGCTGTGTCTGTACATGGGATATAGTAATTGTCAATGGCCCCATATTAATGGAACTGAAATGAAAGGCAGACTGTCCCATCCTCTTCTAGTCGATGTTGCCAAGCTTATAAGAGGAATGGCAGAACTTTTTTTTTTTTTTTTTTTTTTAAATTCATTTGGAAACATTATTATGATGAATGAGCTTATACTTTGGTAAAGATCTGAAAGTGAAAAGTGTTGGGTAATTTGGGATCAAAGTGTATGGCAGGGAACTGGACATGGTCTTGCCTAGAATAGTGCCTACCCCATACAATATGTGATGCAGTGTGTCCAATTATAGAAAACTTGCCAAAATGCAGATGATCAGGGAGCCACTGAGATTTGTATCCATCCATAAGTAGCCATTCCCTTCCCAGGTCAGTGAACGGAGATAATTTCAGCAGAACCACGTATGCTCAGTTGAAAACACACACAAGGATTTTTCTTCTGCTGATCAATCCGTCTCCCCTCTGTGCAGGTTTCTTATTCTCAAGATGGTAGAAAATAATTGCCCGACTGAAGGCAACAAATAAGCATTTTATTTTTGTACTTCCATGGAAGAATAATCTGTAAAATGGATGCTGCCTTCGACTTATTAATGTTGAGGGAAGCATCTATTTTCCTTTAAGGTGGGGCCTGAAGAAACGTGGTTTATAATCAGTGTTGAAAATTAATTGCCAGCTGTAATTGAGGTGAGTTGGTGGGCGAGTCAGGATATATCTGTCTTTTCTGTCTGGGGAGAGTACAGTAGCTGCGGATTGGATGGAGATTGCTGCCGGCATGAGCTGCAAACTGTCTGATAAAGTGTCAACACCATCTTGCAGCTTGTCTCTCCCCTAACCTGCAGCAATTTTCCTTTAGTCAGTTTGATAAACATGTTTTTTTTTTCCCCCACTTTCAATAATTTTATTTTGACCTCGACTGATGACAGGTTGCATATGGGTAGCTTTGTGTGTGCTGCCAGCAACCAGATGCCTGAGTGGCAAGATTGAATATTTATAAATGCTTTTCAACAGTCGGTGAAAGCTCCTTGTAAATGCTTTTCAAAAATTGTTGTCTCTGCCCCTCTCCTCTGTCTTCCCTCTGCACACGCTTCTTATTCTCAAGCTGGTAGAAAATAATTGCCCTACTGAAGGCAATACATAGTTTGGCATTCCCCAAAGCCACTTTGGTGACATACATTGTGATGGGGGTAACAAGCCATCTTAAATGCAAACATCTTTCTCTCCTCGCCCCTCCATGTTCAAGCAATCCAACATAATGAGTCCAGTCGGGAGTGTTTACTTGTCATTTGCACTGGGACTGGAATGATTAAATTCTGACTTGCAGCAGCCTTTGCAGGTTCATTAATGCAACAAATAGACGTGCCATAAGCAATAATACAATATATTTTGGTTACATTAGGTAACCAGACCATAATATTACCAATCAAATGGTGCAACCTTCTACAAAATCCATTGTAATTTGGTGTTGAGGAAGGTTTAGGGTTGTGCAGTGTAATTCAAATAGGTTGCTGGGATGAGGTTTTCCTTGAACTTGGAGGTGATGCTGCACGAGCTCCTGTCCCTTCCAACAAGTGCAATGTTTCATGAGATGCCACCTCCACATCTTCCCCTCCCTTGCAGAATTGCAAAGGAATTGTTTCTCCCCCACCATCGTGACTTCCAACCTCCTTATTCCACCAATGACCACAGTCCTCCCGTTGCAATCACAGGAGATGCTCCTCCTATCCTTTCACCATATCCCTTCCCACCATCTGGTATTTTTCCACACAGAAGACAGTGGTTTTCCAAAACAAGCTGCCAGAGAAGAGGTGGCAGGCATGATTACAATGTTCAAAAGGCTCTTGGATAGGGACTTGAATTGGATAGACATAGAAGGATTGAGGCCCAATGCATGCAAATGGGATGAGTGTATATAGATATCACAGTCTGCATGGATGACATGTGCCAAAAGGGCCACTTCTGTGCAATGCAATCTGATTCTAAGTTGAGATGTAGGGACTGTGTTGGAAAGGGTGCTGCGGAAAAAATAAAATAGGTCCAATGACCTGCTCCTGTTTCTATGGTCATCCAACCATTATACTAATCAGTTTTCTTCTCTTTACACTCTTTTTAGGCATTCTTTTTATTTCAGATTTCAAGTAATTTGTTCTGGATCTCACAGTTCCAGCATGTTTTTTCATCTCTCACCGGCATTCACCTCCAAATTTACCTCCCAATAGTTTTGAATACAATTAACAAGTCGTTATTGATCTACTCCCTAGAACATGCCCCTTGTTCTCATTCCACTTGCAAGCTCTCCCCTTCTCTGCAACTTGGAAAAAGGTGTTGTTCCTTTTCTCCTGGTTCTGATGAGAGGTCATTAGCCTTTAACATTACCAATGCTTCTCTCTCCAAGTTGTCATCAAACCAGTTTATTCCCAAGAATTGTATGTGATCCAGCTCCCAGAGTTTGCCGTAGCCCCTTGGAAATGGACTATTGGCCTCTGCAATGTAGATTAAAATAGTTTATTTGATGGTCTCTTCTGCTAGTTGTAAAGGTCTAAATTGTAAATCTTTACAGATTAGCATTCCACCTAATCAGTGGAAATGCTTTCAAATGGGAGTTTTACGTTGAATTGATAATTCTTGACAAGATATAAGGGCAATCTCTTAGAAATTCATTTTGAAGTTTTACCAGTCCATTAAGTTGTCCAATAAATTGCTGGCCTATATCACATGACAGTAGAAATAGTTGGTTGCAGAAAGTCAGTCAAACCTGGTTGGAGTATAGCTGTCAGCTGTGAGCACAAACCGTTTTGATGGGTGCATTTATATTTCATGTCATCACAGGAATGATTCACCATGATGACTGACCTTTAATAGGTTTAAATTATAATTTTATTTCCTTACATTCACTAATGATGAGACAATTACAACTGCAGTAATAATATGCACACTTGTAGTTGGTGTCACTTAATAGTGCTTATCATTTCTCATGTTGATAAAGACTTGCTTCATCTCTGTTATGTAGCTGGTTGCCAGTGAAGTAACGGCACTAGCCCAAGGCTCAGCAGGGAGAAATGATAAACAGAAATCTTTCTCTGATCTGTGCTTGGATTCATGATCTGCATCAGTGATAATTCGCTTTGTCTATTGACACCAACATTAATGCATGGGAATTTGCTGATTTGATCATTATCCCAATTTTCCAAGCTTCCAGTTAAGAACTAACTGACATTAGGTTGACATATACTTAATTGTCTGGTTTACCATCTCTCCCTTTTAAACCATTGTGTAATATTTTCAATCCTCTGGCCTTTGTCGTATTTCTAAGGAAGGTTGGAAGATTATGCTAAAATTTGCAATGTCCACACTTGGATGTTCTACCCCATTTTTCAATTCCCCTGCTAGCTCTACCTTTCATCTCATAGGCAGAATCATTTGGGGCCAAAGATCTCTCTAACTTCGACCTCCTTTTGGTTCTTTTAGTGTTAATTTTAGTGGGCTTTGGAGTCATAAAGGTATGGAGTAGTATAGTATAGGGAAAGGGCAGTAACTTTGGATTATTTTGGCCTCGCCCATCTTCATTAGTATCTTCCTCTGGCAATTTGTAAAACACTAGCACAAGAACACCAGAAGATTGAAACAGGAATGGGCCACTGGCTTCCTTAAACCAGTCCGCCTTTCAACCTGACCCTGACTATGGCTTAATTTCCTCTGTGATAGTTCCCCAGCCCTCAATTCCTTGATCTTTCAAACATGCCTTGTCAAACCTCTCAAAACTCTACAGCTTTCACCACTGTCGGCGATGAGTTGTTACTAACCGACTGAATCTCCATTTTAAATAATTGCCATCTAATCTTGTACCTTGCAGGTTTGCTGCCACCAACACTCTTCGCCCCCCCCCCCCTCCCCCCCCCTCCTCCCCCCAATACAGATTATCTCAGCCTCCTCCACTTGAGGAGAACTGCATCGCCTCGCTGCCGTTCTGAAAAATGTTTAGTTGCAGAAGTTATTTTATTGACCTCATTGTCTTCAAATGTCAAGGCAATGATTGTATCACTTCGTGCATGTTTCCCGGCCAGCCTAGATTTTTTTTTATGACATCTCATTGTGCATCTGCCATAGTAAAATGACTTGAATGGTGATATCTGAGCCGCCTGATGATGAGACATTTGATAAGATCTGTCTGGGAATACTTTGCTTCAATAGTGTCTATGTCCAGTTGCCATGAATCTAACTTGAGGCATCGTTTAAGCAATTCTCACAAATAATCATCAACAAAGTTGTACTTATACCATGTAAATTGTTTGTTTGTTCATGTATATAGAATGATGAAGCCAAATTTGTATGATAAATTTACAATGTGCTCAGTCGAAATGCTTTCCCAGCAGGTATTGTCAGATGAAGCATTTCTTCCTTCTAAGATGGGGTTGTTTTTGTTTCAAATGTTGGTGTCAGTTTGTAAGCATCACTGAAAAGTAGCGCAGTGTCAATGTTTTTTAATGTTCACTCACCAAACACCCAGGAGACTTGCAACTCCATGCTCTTACCTTGCTCCTGCCTGTCTTGCCTATCTCTCCTTCTGGCTTTCCCTGCTATCCACCACCGCAAATGTCCACTGAACTAACTCTCTTCATCCATTCTCCCAACACCCACCATTTTGTTAACCAGAGTTGGAGATGAACGCAGGAGTTTTACTCTTTTTCAGTTAGTGTCCAACTGTATTTCCCTCAACTTTGGCACTGTGTTGATCACAATGTTTGTGCGGTTTCGGGTCGGTCCAACCAAATTCCCATCAGGACGACAGATGGCGCAGTGGACTAAGTGTTCGGCTGGCGACCGGAAGGTAGCCGGTTCGAATCCCGCTCGGAGTGCATACTGTCGTTGTGTCCTTGGGCAAGACACTTCACCTACCTTTGCCTGTGTGTGAATGTGTGTGAGTGACTGGTGGTGGTCGGAGGGGCCGTAGGCGCAGATTAGCAGCCACGCTTCCGTCAGTCTGCCCCAGGGCAGCTGTGGCTACAGAAGTAGCTTACCACCACCGTGTGTGACTGAGGAGTGAATGAATAATGCGATGTAAAGCGCCTTGAGTATCTAGAAAGGCGCTATATAAATCCCATCCATTATTATTATTATTATTATTATATTCTTGCTCATCTCCAAATGGGTGATGCATTGTACCCATTAAAGCCTATGTGTGATCTACTCTGGTTATTTGCACATGTAAAGCATTCATCACTGAGATTTGAGATGTAGGTATTATGAGTACATGCCAGACAAATGCTTTCTCCATTCAGCAATATTCCCAAGTATATTCATATTATACAACTGTTTCGAATCTCTAATCCAGGAACTCCTGGTGTAGAATAATCAGTTTGAAATTTATTTTTCTACTATTCTCAGAATTCCCCCTTCCTTGTATCCTCCATTCTTGCTCCTATCGAGAAACACATGAACATTGTCACCAATGTTAAGGTCATCCATTTGATGTATCGCCCACATCTCTCACTCACATCAGTCCACCAGTTGAAGACTAGTCTTGCTTAACCCTGACCTGCATCTCTATATTTTTTTTTTAATCTCCTCCCACCACCACCACATCCTGCTTTGATGACATGACCTTCCTCTCTGAAGTCATCTTATCCCAAGAAACCCACCTCATATTCCCTCAATATTCTTCCAATTAAATGGCTAGCTATTCAAAATTCCTCCATTGCTCTCATATTAGATGATGTTGTGTACTGTCCTCCCATCACAGCTGCTATTCCCTCTTCTAAATCTGTCTTCATTGCTGGCCCTCTACTTTAAAGCCCTTAGCTTCTCCAGAATTGCAGGTTAAGTTCAATCCACAACCTCCCTTCTCTCCACACTTTCCATCATCTTACTAGTGCCAATTTGATTCTCTCTAATCAAGTTTCCACTTCCATCAAATACTAACTTAGTTCCTCTCCAACATCCATCTCTCTCTAAACTGAGCCCACTTGCCAAATCCTGTGAACCCATCACTCGATGACTGACCAACCATAGTGGCTGTGCTTCTTGAAAATACTTATCCTTTTGAACCCTTCTTTGAAAGATTATTTCGCCCTAAAGCCTGAGATATGTACACTCTTCTAATTCTGTTTGATTTGAATTGTTCCACTAGCTCTGCACGGTTGGAGCCAGAGTGATACAGCATGGATACCCATGTCTCACTTCAGCTTTCTTAATACACCCTGTAAAAACCTATCATACTGATTCACAAATGTTTTGGACTGTATTGATATCTCCTGATGAGGCACAATGTCAGATATGGTTACAAGGTCTTGTGAATGGTGCTGCCAAGTTTTATTACATGCAAGCTACTAGAAACATAGAAAATAGGTGTAGGAGTAGGCCATTCAGCCCTTCAAGCCAGCGCCGCCATTCAATGTGATCATGGCTGATCATCCAAAATTAGTACCCCATTCCTGCTTTTCCCCCCATATCCCTTGACTAAGTAAATTCAGGAGTTTGGATGAAAGAATGCGACACTATTGGAGATGAGCTAACTTCTGAGTGAAATGAGAAGACTTTTTCTAGATCAATATGCATCATTATGGATTTTTAATTGAATTGTTCCCGGCAGGAGTTGAGTTTGGATATCTGAAGCATGCCAGGTTACATCACTTTCTGAGCTGCCTTCGGAGTTTGCTAGGGAAATCTGGCCCAGGTTGACCTGGTGCTAATCCTGCTACCACAGGGTCTTTGGACCTTTGTGGCACAGTGCTGATTGAGACCCTTTTAAGATAACACCTGTGATGTGTAAAGTGTAAGCATTGTCAAACTGAAGCTCATCCAATGTCTTTGATTGACGTGGCCAAGTCGGGAGTGTGATGAAATATTCTCCCTTTGGCTGAACGAGTGCAGTTCCAACTCTCCTGAAACTCGGCACCATCCAGAACTAAACAGTCTGCGAGACTAGCATCTGTAGAGTGAACATTCACTCCCTCCACCACTAATACACAGTGGCTGCATTGTGCAGCATTTACAGTGTATTGCAGTTGCTCACCTAGGCTATTCCAACGGCATGCCCTCTACCGCCAAGAAAGAAAGTGGAGGCAAGCACAAGGCAACCCCATCACCTGCAGGTCACCCACCTCACCCCCATTCCCAAGTCAAGCAACATCTTTTTTTTTAAATCATTATTTCCCTATTGTCGCCGGGTCTAATTCTCCAAGACCTCTGTAGGAGCACTTTCACCAAAAGGACAACAAATCCTCATTGCATTACTCTATTATAATAATTACTTCCCAGCCAATTGAAGTTCATTGTTTTTATTACTTTTTACATTGTCTGCAATTTTCATCAGTCCCATGGCCTCTAAAGTGCTTACAATCGATCTCATATCTCCAGACTGACTTTGAAAACACTCAGAGAGTATCTGGCTTTGTTTATAATTGTGGTTTTAATCAATAAATGAGAATGTACAAAGCATGTCTAGTAAATTTGCAGACAACACTAAAGTCGGGGGTATCGAAGACAGTGAAGATGGTTAGCGAGAATTACTGTGGGATCTTGATCAGCTTGGCAGGTGGGCTAAGGAATAGCAAATTAAGTTAGATACATAGACAATTGGTGCAGGAGTAGGGCATTCGGCCCTTCAAGCCAACACCGCCATTCAATGTGAACATGGCTGATCATCCACAATCAGTACCCCGTTCCTGCCTTCTCCCCATATCCCATGATTTTGCTAGCCTTAAGAGCTCCATCAAACTCTCTTTTGAATGCATCCAATGAATCGGCCTCCACAAATTCACAACTCTCTGTGTGAAAAAGTTTTTCCTCATCTCAGTTCTAAATGCCCTACCCCTTATTCCTAAACTCTGGCCCCTGTTCCGTAACGTCGGGAACATGTTTCCTGCATCTTGCGTGTCCAATCCCTTAATAATTTTATATGTTACTATCAGATCCCCTCTCATCCATCTAAATTCCAGTGAATACAAGCCCAGTCGCTCCATTCTTTCATCATATGACAGTCCCGCCATCACGGGAATTAACCTTGTGAACCTACATTGCACTCTGTCAATATCAAGTATGTCCTTCCTCAAATTATGAGACCAAAACTGCACACAATACTCCAGTTGTGGTCTCACCAGGGCCCTGTACAATTGCAGAAGGACCCTTTTGCTCCTGTACTCCACTCCTCTCATTTTGAAGGCCAACATGCCATTAGCTTTCTTTACTGCCTGTTGTACCTGTATGCTTACTTTCAGTGACTGATGTACAAGGACACGCCGTTCTTGTTGTAATTCCCCTTTTCCTAATCTGACACAATTCAAATAATAATCTGCCTTCCTGTTCTTGCCTCCAAAGTGGATAACCTCACATTTATCTACATTATACTGCATCTGCCCACTCACCCAACCAAATTGGCCTGCATCCTCATTGCACCCTCTTCACAGTTCACACTGCCACCCAGCTTTGTGTCATCTGCAAAATTGCTAATGTTACTTTTAATTCCTTCATCTAAATCATTAATGTATATTGTAAATAGCTGCGGTCACAGCACCGAGCCTTGCGGCACCCCATTAGTCACTGCCTGCCATTCTGAAAGGGACCCGTTAATCCCTACTCTTCTGTCTGCCAACCAATTTTCCATCCATGTCAATACCCTACCCCCAATACCATGTGCCCACGAATCTCCTGTGTGGGACCGTATCAAAGGATTTTTGAAAGTCCAGGTACACTATATCCACTGGCTCTCCCTTGTCCATATTACTTGCTACATCCTCAAAAAATTCCAGAAGATTTGTCATGCATGATTTCCCCTTTGTAAATCCACGCTGACTTGGACTGATCCTCTCACTGCTATCCAAATGCATCTTTGATAATCGACTCCAGCATCTTCCCCACCACCGATGTCAGGCTAACTGGTCTATAATTCCCTGTTTTCTCTCCCTCCTTTCTTGAAAAGTGAGATGACATTAGCTATCCTCCAATCCCCAGGAACTGATCCAAAATCTATAAAAGATTGAAAAATTATCACCAATGCATCCACGATTTCTAGTACCACCCCCTTGAGTACCCTGGGATGCTCAAGGTAAATGGGTTAGGCCATCTTGGCTGGCAAGGACGAGTTAGCCTAAATTATCTGTTTCTGTGCTGTATAACTCTTAATAGTGGACCCCTCAAAACAGACAAAGTGAATCAATAACTCTTTATCTCCCTCCAAAGATGTGCCCTGACTTGCTGAGTATTTCCAGCAGTATCTGTTTGTTAATTTCAGAATTCCAGCATCAGAAAGAACAAACTAGATCTGGTGTACACCAACATTAAAGATGCATATAAAGCAGCCCCCCCTCCCCCATATCGGCAACTCTGACCACCTAGCGGTTATGCTCACACAGACCCAGGGTGAAACAGGACAGGCCAACGGTCAAAGAAGTCAGAACATGGCCACAGGGAGCTACCGCAGCACTATAAGACTGTTTCGAAACCACACAGTGGGCCATTTTCAGAGAGGCAGCAACAGATGACAGGCATCAACCTCCAAGAATACACAGAATCCGTCATTGGATACATCAATAAATGCATTGATGATGTAACGGTGGTCAAAACCGTCAGGAGGCGTGCCAATCAGAAACCTTGGCTAACTGGGGAAGTGTGTTCCTACTGAGAATCCGGAATGCTGCATTTAAATCTGGGGACAACGCAGCATACAAACTGACAAGGAGTAACCTATCCCGGGGGATCAGGGAAGCGAAGAGGCTGTATGGACAAAAACTTAATAGCCACTTCGCAAATGATAAAGACACACGTCGCTTGTGGCAGGGATTTCATACCATCACTGACTACAAGCCCCCCCCCCCCCCCGCTGCGGATATGCCAAAACGACCCCTCTCTACCAGATGAACTGAACGAGTTCTACGCACGGTTTGAGGTTAAAAACAGCACCCAGATACGTGCACTAATGCCATCTCCCAGTGACCAGTCGCTCAGGCTGTCCGCAGCCGGAGTTAAAAAGGCCTTTGCCAGCATCAATCCACGCAAAGCTGCAGGGCCGGACAACATTCCTGGAAGCGTTTTAAGAGACTGCGCCGAGCAACTGAAAGATGTCTTCACAGACATTTTTAACATCTCACTCAGCCAGGCAGCAGTGCCCAACTGTCTTAAGAGTGCCACCATCGTCCCTGTCCCGAAGAAACCAAACCCAGCCTACCATAATGACTTTCGACCAGTGGCTGTAACACCCATAGTAATGAAGTGTTTTGAGCGACTGGTTATGCAGCATATCAAAAATAGTCTACCTGCCGACCTAGACCCACTGCAGTTCGCCTACAGAGCCAACCGATCCACAGAGGACGCAGTCTCAACAACACTGAACCTCGTACTGTCACACCTTGATCGGAAAAATACTTATGCCAGGATCCTCTTCATAGACTTCAGCTTTGCTTTTAACACAATCATTCCGCAGCAGCTGGTGGAGAAGTTGGAGCTATTGGGGGTTGATGCTGGCACATGTAACTGGGTCCTGAACTTTTTATCACAACGGCAGCAGACAGTCAGGGTGGGCAGTAGGACATCAAAAACCATAGCCGTGAGCACTGGCTCGCCCCAAGGCTGTGTCCTAAGCCCCCTGCTGTTTAGTCTGCTTACACACCACTGTACTGCTAGACTCAACAACAACTTCATCAACAAGTTTGCTGATGACACAACAGTGGTGGGTCTCATCAGTGACAATGATGAGTCGGCGTACAGGATGGAGGTGGAGCTGCTCACAGGATGGTGCGAATCCCACAACCTCATTCTCAACGTGGGAAAAACTAAGGAGATGGTGGTTGACTTCAGGAGGGTGGGAAAACAACACCATACACCTCTGCACATCGATGGAGCTGATGTGGAAAGGGTCAGCAGCGTGAAGTTCCTAGGACTCCACCTGTCAGATGACCTGACGTCCACGACCAACACCACAGCACTGGTCAAGAGAGCCCAGCAGCGACTACACCCTCTCCGAAGACTACGGAAAGCAGGTCTCCCCACTACACACCTACGAACTTTTTATAGGGTGACAATCGAGAGCACATTAACCTACGGCATCACTTCCTGGTTCGGGAGCTGCAATGCATACGAACGGCACCAACTAGACAGGATTGTGAAGACCGCCAGCAGGATTATTGGTGCTCCACTCCCTTTCCTGCTGGACATATACAGGAAGAGATGTATCAGCAGAGCCATCTCCATCATCAAAGACCCCTACCACCCATCGCATCACATATTCTCCATCCTGCCATCTGGGAAGAGGTACAGGAGCATTAGCTGCAAAACCAGCAGGATGCTCCTCAGCTTCTTCCCACAGGCTATAAGACTGATAAACGGACTTTGCCCCCTGCCAAAGTATCGCGCACCAACCACCAACCTGGACACACTGCAGCAGAGCCACTGTCGTGCCGCTGCCGATCGGAACGCCTGTTGATGTTTAGTAGAGAGTAGAGTGTTTAATTTGTTCATGATATATGTATTTTTATTTCTATTTATTTTTTACTGCACACTGAATGGACACTGGTTGAGCAACGTTTTCTTGTTTCCTCTGGGTATGTGAGTACTCAGGAAAATGACAATAAAGATATACTATACTATACTATACTATACTATACTATACTATACTATACTATCAGGTGGTTTTTCCTTAAAGAGAAGAAATCCCAGCTCGCAATATTTGCTACATTTCTAAAGCTGGAAAGGTCAATGGTTTGAAACTTGTCCAAGTTGTTGCATCACATTCAAAAGCAACTGGACAGATATGGCTATTGGACAATGGGTTCAGTTCAGAGTATTTGTGGAAAGCTGTGTGTCTTTTGAGGTCTGGTTAAGATTGAAAATAAGGGTATACTTAAGTATAAGTTGAGGCAGAAGAGCACGAGGGGACTCTTTATATCTCCAGATACTGAGGTTAAATGTGCTTTAGTTTGCATCTTGCTACATCTGGACTCCAAATAGATGAAAAATAGGATTATGTGAGTGTTCATCATTTTGAAATGTTTGAAGATTTTGGTGCCCTTCAGCACAAGTCCTGTGACTGTAGGAGGTAAGTTAAGCTGCCTCACCCTGCAGTTCCCAGTTTGATGTTGCTGGCATTGCTCTAGAAATATCCAGCTGGAGATGTTTGCTCTGAAGTTGATCAGTGCACCATCCTGATGGTAACAGTGGGGTAGCCTTCACCGTCTCCTCTGACTTTAACCTTTGTGGTCAATCTAAGAGCAGATAATCTGCATCTGACTACTTGGCAGAAGCATCACAACAAAGAATCTCTGTGCCTCCTCCCGGCATGCAAGTGCCAAAGAAAGATGCGGGGAACCCTGATCAGATTTGGGCTTCAAAGTCTGCAGCTTTTCATATGAATAATGAATCTGATTTTATATTTTATGGAACATTTGCATTCTTTTTGATTTCCTGATCACTTCCTTGATCTGTACTCCACAAGTTCTAGAAATGGGACCAAGAAATGATCTGCTCTTCAGTTCACGCTGGCATGTGGCATGTTATTCATGATATGTCTGAGCCTTTCTCTTTCATTCTGATGCTATTGGTATTGGCTTTTTTCTGTAACGTCTGCCCATATACGGTGAAAATCTTTGCATGCCATCCAGTTAAATCGTGCTAAACATGATAGTCAAACCGTTCACAAGAACAACTGGGTCACACAGAGAAAAATACCGGATGCAGAATATAGTTTTGCAACGTTATAGTAACAGAGAGAGTGCAACTAAAACTTAAACGCAGGAGCCGCAGTGAGGTAGTTTGGGAGACTGGGACTACACCCTTCGCTAATGAGGGAACCGTTCAGAAGTCTCCTAACAGAAGAAGCTATTCCTGAATCTGGTGGTACATACGATTCAAGTTTCTGTATCTTCTCCCCAAGGGGAGAGGGGAGGGGAGAGGAAGGAATAACAGGTAATTGGTGAGCGTCTTCCAAGTGCATCACTATTACCGTTTTGATCTTTCTCTTGGAAATAAAGCGTGATTTCACAGAAAACATTTCACTGGAAGCATTCTCGCTTTATTCTTGCGTTGCATATGTTCTTAATTTACTCAAACGATCGATTAAAGCCCCTGGGTTTGTGCTGCCTTCAATTTCTTCACAGAGCAGCCGCCTCATTGTAATTCCTATCAGAATAAGCGTGAGCAATCTGTGTCTTGATGATAAACACGTTGCACGTTAATGAGGATTGGACACGAAGGATCCAATATTCCATATCTAATTATTTCTTTAAATTCTTTCCTCAGTTTCAATTATCTCAGGATATTATTCTGGTATGTTTTCATCTGCAGCCCTGTAATTCTTTTGATGAACGGAAGCATCTTGTGGATGTTCAAATGATGTAAGTATTGGTGCAGCAGAATGCAAAGGTGGGAAAGGCAGCTGAAAATGTCCTGTAAGAACAGGGTGTCAGATGAATTGAGTTATGAAGGAAGTTGGCTTTATTTTCAGAGAGCATTATGGTGCATTCTGATGGGGATTTGCAATGCAAGTATTTGGAGCTGGAGATAAATGTTCAGAGCAGAACCCCCATTCATTTGGACATTTCCCTGAAAATAGAGTAAGCAAGGAATCAATAATCTATATTTATCTTGATGGAGCTTCAGCAGAATTAATAAAATACCAAAGCTACTTTAAAAAGGATGACGCCCCCTCAGTCACTTCCAGGTCAGCCTTCTTGTATTGATGGCTCTTCTATTCTCTTTTTCCTCTTCTGATCTGATGGAACTTTGTATTTATTGTTTCGGCTTTGCTGGGTTTCTGCGCTGCCAATGCTCCTTAATCACGAACAAGCAATTGTGTCGAATGTTTAATGTGATAGTGATGAAGTGAGGCGAAGGAAAGTTCATTTCTGAACAATGGAAGCTTGAGAAGAGAAGACGCTGATTTTGTTTTCAAAATGAATCTATTACTGGAGGTAAAGTTTAAATTTTGAACTGGAAATAGTCAAAATCATACAACGCAGAAACAGGCACTGCAGCCCAACAAGACCACAAATGTTTCTCTTCTCCCCATGTTCTCTCTTGTTTCCTCTTGGAGTGTCTGTTTTTTGAACAGGAGTTTGTGTATATGAGATAATCCTTGTGTTCAGAATCGTTCCAGTGCTTTTCTGATGTGTATAATGTGGATCAAATATTGCTAATTTTCAGAATAGGTCATCTATGACTAAACAGAAATTAACAATTGAATATAAAGCACATTCACAAAAAAGATGGGTCCTCTGCTCCATACCTATAGCACTTGACTTTACCCACTTAATCAATCACCCACTTAAACTCACCCTAAACCAGTTTATTTTGTAACAATACCGACCCATTTAAAAAGTTAAACATCATTATTTTCTTTTCCAGCATATGACATGTGTTTATTAAAGGTGCGTACAGCATATTTTTGGCTACAAAAAAAAAGCAATGCCCTAAACTGATCCAATTTTATCCTCCCTGTAATTGCATAAACTCCCATTGCATTCTACCCCCCCCCCCCCCTACATTCTGTAAGTCTCCTCCACACCGGCGGTGTATCCCACTAGCTGCCTAATGAATGAGTGTTGGTGCTTCAGTTTCCATTTCCTTTCCTGGGAATGATGGTCAACTTTGCTCCAGGTGAGATTGGTTAACTTCAGGCACAACATTTAGGGATACAGCATGGAAGCAGGCCCTTCAGCCCATCAAGTCCACGCTGACCCCATATCAATCACCCATACACTGGTTCCATGTTATCCCAGAATCCTACCCCTCGGGGGCAATTTACAAAAGCCAATTAACCTACAAACCTGCATGTATTTGGAACATTGGAGGAAACCGGCGCACCCAGAGAAAACTCACGCAGTCGCAGGGAGAATATACAAACTCCATACAGGCACCATCCATAGTCAGGATTGAACCCGGGTCTCTGGCGCTGTGAAGCAGCAGCTCTACTGCTACTCCATTGTGCCACCTGAATAAGACCCATCAAGATCTGGAGAATTGCCCATTGAAGAATGTTGTTTAAGCAGCTAAGAGTGGTCCATCACCTAATGTGGTAACGATGAATGGACTGTTTACCAAAGCTACAGATAAGCTGGCTGATCTGTGGTAAGTGGCACTGTGTATTGAGAAAAGATAGTAACAAAAGAAGTCGAATATTATAGTGACTGTTGCAATACATTTATTGACTGCTGACTAGATAGTAACAGATGGGTTCAATACAGAAAGTGCTTAGACAGAAGATCAGACAATAAGTGCTTGGCAGGACCCCAGGAGTGGGCACAATGCCAAAGCAGAATTCACCACATTACCGCTCTTGGACTTAAAGGATAATCATTGGGGGAAAAAAATCTATTTTATCTGAAAGAAAATTGTTTGGTTTCCAAACAGACTAATTATCCAGTTACTAATACAGAATGAAATCTTGCACTATACATCTTATTGATGTTAAATTGGGTGAAAATTTACAAGGTCATGTAGCTGAATGCTGGCACCACCCCTCCCCCTGCCTCCCCCAAGTGACTAATATATTGATTTAATGGGCCTGTAATAAATGAAGCATCTATTGTGAGACCTGAAGAATGAAATGACACAATGACAATCAGTTTTTTATGCCTTTGTTGTAGGTTTACTTGAATCAGCGTGTTGATGTTTTGGCAATAAAGGCAGCCGTTGGATGCTATTGTGTTGTACAAAGCATTATAACACAAATAGTTCCATGTGTACATAGCAAATTCCACCTGTTTTCTTCACTTGCCTTCTAGCAGCTTTAGGTTTTCATCTTGGCGTTTCTTCCTTTTGCTTGCAGTTGTACATTGCAGCCGGCTGGGCATGTCACCCTTTCTCAGACTTTACAACATTAGTAACACAGTACACAAACAAAGGAGTACGTCTGGTCCTTAGATGCCTAATAGTATTTCACCCGATTGGAGAAATTCCCTAATGGCTAAAATGGGGCGGTTGTTCTCACGAGTTGCAGCCGTCTCATTCTCTCTCCTCACGTCTTCACTGCTAAATGGTGCAAAATTCTGAAAGCAAGTACCAGCAGATTCAAGAACGGCTTCTTCTCCACTGTTATCAGACTCTTGAACGGACTTGCCACATACTAAAGATGTATTCAGATCTTCCAGCCTACCTTGTAGCAGCCTATGTACTTTTACATCTGCATTTTCTCTGCAGCCATATTCTGCTTGCTGTTCCTGTTCTCCTTTTACTACCTTTTGTTCTCGTGTAAAGTTTAATAGTAGTGGTAAATCGTGTATTGCACCATTTGCCTGGATGGCGCGCAAACCAGAGATTTTCATTTTATTGAGTACACGTGATGACGTAGAACCCAGCTGTTGTTGGTAATCTTAAAAGAGTATGTTGGGGAAGTCAAAAGATCAGGCAGGGTCTGTAGAGAGAGGAACAGTTGGATCAACTATGTGGGATTTAATAGCAAAAATTAAAACTGCTGATGCTGAAAACGTGAACATCCAATTTCGATGTGCGCAGTGGACCAAGCTGCGTTCATGGGGAGAGGAATAGATCCGGTTCATGCTGACACTCTCTCTCTCCTCCCCACACCTACACCATGAGAGGCAGTCAACTTGGAACGGCTATCTTCCTTCCTCCCAGCATTCCTGCTCTCACACTAGAACCGACCAGTTCGGAATTAAAGTGGAAAGGCTGCTTATCTTGTTTAAGCAGCTAAGAGTGGTCCATCACCTAATGTGGTAACGATGAATGGACTGTTTACCAAAGCTACAGATAAGCTGGCTGATCTGTGGTAAGTGGCACTGTGTATTGAGAAAAGATAGTAACAAAAGAAGTCGAATATTATAGTGACTGTTGCAATACATTTATTGACTGCTGACTAGATAGTAACAGATGGGTTCAATACAGAAAGTGCTTAGACAGAAGATCAGACAATAAGTGCTTGGCAGGACCCCAGGAGTGGGCACAATGCCAAAGCAGAATTCACCACATTACCGTTCTTGGACTTAAAGGGTAATCATTGGGGAAAAAAAAAATCTATTTTATCTGAAAGAAAATTGTTTGGTTTCCAAACAGCCTAATTGTCCAGTTACTAATACTGAATGAAATCTTGCACTATACATCTTATTGATGTTAACTTGTTTGAAGACAAGATTGTTATTTCCACCTTAGAGGCCTGAAAATTGGCGGTAAGGGCTCCTCGTGTAAACATCTCAAACCTATCAAACTTCCATCGCCAAGTTTAGAAACTGCTTAGTCTTTAAGCTCACTAAGTAAACTGTATGCAAGGCTATGATTGAATGCACACTGAACATCTAAATACTAGAGCATTCTATGTTCATACCACCCTAAGCTGCCTGATCTTCCAACTGCATTCAAGATTGCAGTGGCAATGTTCCCTGCCATTGTGTCTGTAGCACAATTTTAGTCTCCTCTGCTGTCCAGCTCGTTAGTCTTCATTAGATTCTAATTGATCTTGCTGCAAGAAGAGAAGATTAGTTGTTGACATGCAGTGTTGTGCTGCCCCGGTAGTAATTGTAATTCCAGCTCTTTATTATCCCAAACTGATCGTACAAGAGTAGGGACAACCACTGATGTCCATACATTTGTAGATGCAAAATGTTACTGAATGTAACAAATGTATTGAATGAATATGGGGAGAAGGCAGGAGAGTGTCGTTAGGAGGGAGAGATAGATCAGCCATGATTGAATGGTGGAGAAGACTCGATGGGCTGAACGGCCTAATTCTACTCCTATTCCTTATGACCTTTTCCTGCTTCTGCCAGAGGATTAAGCATCCATCTTTTTTTTCTTCTGCCAGGTTGTTAGCAAAATGATTTACTATTTCCTAATCTGTGTCCGCATTGTCAGCTCCTTCCTTACATTTACCTATGTCAGTGATACAGGAAGTGGAGAACTCCCGGGAGCACCCAGCAAGTCCCAAATTAGATTTTGATGGAATTCCTATCCCCGCACCTCCCATTCCTCCCCTCTGCACTCATCAGACTCCATTCCGGTGCAAGTTAATGGATCAGTCCTTGACGGCAAATGAAGACCACACATTGTAAATCTTTGGCAGCCTGATGTTTCCAAGAAGCTGGAGCCCCTCCACCCCCCCACCCCCCAGGAAATCAGGAATTGCCAAAGAGACACTAGCAGTGTGGATATTTTCATTAGAGATTTCAACTTGAAAAATCAACCAGCAGTCTGCTTTTCTCCAGAGCAGAATGCTACACTCAGTTCAAAATAGGACGGTGATAAAAATATACGCAGCAATTTAGCTCCAAACATAAATTTAATCACTCTGTGATATTACTTAGAGGTGTAAAGTCATACAGCATGGAAACAGGCCCTTCAGCACAAGCTGCTCACACCAACCATCATGCCCCATCTACACTAGTACCACCTGCCTGCGTTTTGCCAATATCATTCAAAACCTATCCTATCCATGCGCCTGTCTGAATGGCTTTTAAACATTGTGATAGTATCTGCCGCAACTACCTCCGTTGGTAGCTCATTCCGTACACCCACCACTCTTGTGTCAATAAAAAAAGCTGCTCCTCGGGTTACAAATAAATCATTCCACCCTCACCGTATACCTAAGATAGACACAAAATGCTAGAGTAACTCAGCAGGACAGGCAGCATCTCTGGAGAGAAGGAATATGTGACGTTTTGGGTCGAGACCCTCACCTTATATCTATGTCCTCTGGTTCTTCATTGGCCTACTTCAGGTAAAAGACTCTGTGCATTTACCCTCGATAATCCCCTCATAATCTTATGCACCTCTATAAGATCACCCCTCATCCTCCAGCACTCCAAGGAATAATGTCATCGCCTGTTCGACCTCTTGCTATAGCTCAGGCCCTACGAATCCTGGCAACATCCTTGTGAATGTTCTCTGCACGATTTTTAGCTTCTCAACATCTCTTCTCTAACAGGGTGACAAAAACTGAACACTATACTCGATATGTGACCTCATCAACGTCTTGTACAACTGTAACACAACCTCCCAACTCCTGTCCCACTGCGGCGACCTAATTTGCGAGTTTAGAAGAGTTTGCGCTCGACTCAAACTCGCAGCATGGTCGACACATGGTCCTAGGAGGTCACTGGAACTCTCCTTCATGCTCGAGGGAAGGTCCCGCATACTCGCGGCCTCAGTTTGGTAGAGGAAAATTTTTTCAGCATGTTGAAAATTTTTCCGCAAGTAAAAATTGGTCTGCATGGTTCTTTTGAACTAATAGTGCAGTGGAGTGGGGTCGCTAGGCAGTCGAGGTAGCCGTAGGCAATCTCCTTTGCTGACTGGGCATTTTAACTGGCTCATTGGAGTTTTCAGAACCAAGGAAAACCGACCGGTAATGTTAAATGCCCGCTAAACTTTATTATAATTTGTCTGGCTTCTTAAAAGTGTCTCCACTCATTCTCTCCCCCTCTCTCTCCCCGCACTCTCTAAAGGACTTACCGTACATTGTGCCAGCCGTCTTTTACCTTCCTGCTCCCCCGCTTTCCCTGGCCCCCGCCTTTGCTGTGTGTGTGTGTGTGTGTGTGTGTGTGTGTGTGTGTGTTGACAGTCATTCCAGCTCACGGTTTCATCGCTGACTTCCGATCCAGTTCGTGGTTTTTCAGGCGAGTGCCCTCAAGCTTGAAGGTCAAACAGTCGCTGAAACGTCACGTTAGTGGAACAGGCGAACAGTTCTTTATTCAAGAACTTCTTTACTCAAAGACTTGAGCACCTTGATTGACAAACCTATCTCTAAAATTGTCAATCATGTCTTGTACATTCTCATCCAAATCATTTATATAAACCAAACACAAAAGGTTCTGCACCGATTCCTGAAGCACACGACTGGTCACAGGCTTCCAGCCTGAAAAACAAACTCCCACCATCACCCTCTGCTTCCTTCCATAAAGCCAATTCTCTATCCAGTCGGCTAGGCCTATTTGGATCACAGGCGTTCAAGCAGAACCTAGGTAATTGGAAATCACTTTGTTTAGATTTTATAAAAGGGTATTTTGAGGCATTTGTTTGAACTTGCAGATAGGATGTGTCTATACACTTCAGAATTAATTATGCTACTACCATCAGCAGTGGTATCATCAATGAAGATCACTGAGCCAGTACCTTCAGCAACCATACATGCCCAGGCCATAACACCCCCACCACCGTGTTTCACAGATGAGGTGGTATGCTTTGGATTTTGGGCTGTTCCTTCTCTCCTCCATACTTTGCTCTTGCCATCATTCTGATACAAGTTAATCTTCATCTCATCTCATCTGTCCACAAGACCTTTTTCCAGAACTGTGGTTGCTCTTTTAAATATTTCTTGGCAAACTGTAACCCGGCCATCCTATTTTTGCGGCTAACCAGTGGTTTGCATCTTGCAGTGGAGTTCTCTGTATTTCTGTTCAGGAAATCTTCTGCAGACAGTGGTCATTGACAAATCCACACCTGACTCTTGAAAAGTGGTACTGATCTGTTGGACAGGTGTTTGGGGTTTTTCTTTATTATAGAGAGAATTCTTCTATCATCAGCTGTGGATGTCTTCCTTGGCCTGCAAGTCCCTTTGTGATTAGTAAGCTCACCAGTGCTCTCTTTCTTCTTAATGATGTTCCAAACAGTTGATTTTGGTAAGCCTAAAGTTTGGCTGATGTCTCTAACAGTTTTATTCTTGTTTCTCAGTCTCATAATGGCTTATATGACTTTCTTTGGCACAACTTTGGTCCTCATGTTGATAAACAGCAATAACAGTTTCCAAAGGTTATAGAAAAACTGGAGGAAAGACTAGGTGCTGAGAGCTCTCTGATACCTGCATTAAAGAGGCAATTAAACACACCTGAGCAATTACAAACACCTGTGAAGCCATGTATCCCAAACATTGTGGTGCCCTGAAATGGAGGGACTATGTATAAACACAGCTGTAATTTCTACATGGTGAAACCAAACTGTATAAAAATACCCTTTAATAAAATCTGACTATGTGCATTTGAATCACATGTGATAATTTTTCTATTACAAATTTCAAATTGTGGAGAAAAGAGGCAAATAACTAAATGATGGGTCTATGTCCCAAACATTATGGAGGGCACTGTAATTTCCAACAAGTAAATAAGTGCCATTTTAAGTTTCAACTTGAATGCATTTGTCTGATGGTTGGGTTGATTTCTGCTTTTGTAGTGAATCTAGTGAATGTGCATCTCCCTGGACGATCTCCATTGTTCCATACAACATGGTAGAGTTATTAGTTCCCTCCTCCTTGTGCTGGTATTATCACGTTAAGATACACTTGCTTGCTCATTTGTGGTGAATTTGTCAAAAGCAATTTTGTCACATAGCTAGTTACAGTGAAATTATTTTCTTGCATGTATTCAGTAGCAATCGTACTACACATCATGTACAACCAAGCTTCAGAACAAGAGAGTAGAGTAAAGGTTGTAGATTACACCAAAGCAGTGTAAAAGAGATGTCACCATTGGTACCATCTTATACCCTTTAAGTTCAGAGTTGTTTAAAATAAAAAGTTACTGACTTAACTTGGCTATAAAGCCCTTTACTCTGGCTGGTGACACTGGGTTGATGTTGTAGGGTTCGGCCTGGCCTGGCGATATTGTCAGTGTCCTCTACTGCTGGTTGCTGGGCCTCCAGCGACTCGTTCCACCGACACCTCGATCCGCACACTAACTCCACGATCAGGCCATACATCGCCTCATACAGCCCCTCCTCAGCCTCAGTGCTGGGGGTGGGAGATTGCAACCTCCACCTGGTCCGCCCTGTTTCGTCGAATGCAATCAACCTGGCATGCACAATCAAATAAGATCAAATAGAATGAGTTATCCTACAACTTTAGGCTGTGCACGCCATACCAAGAAGAAGAAGTCTCTGTGCTCAAGGGAGGAAATACAGTAAACCCTTGTCGACAGATGGCACAATGGGCTAAGTGTTCGGCTGGCAACCGGAAGGTAGCTGGTTCGAATCCCGCTTGGAGTGCATACTGTCGTTGTGTCCTTGGGCTAGACACTTCACCCACCTTTGCCTGTGTGTGTCCTTGGGCAAGACACTTCACCCACCTTTGCCTGTGTGTGTGGATGTAATTATGTGAAGCACTTTGGGGTCAATGCAAGTTGACTAAAAATGTGCTATATAAATAAAGAAATTTTAATTTTAATTTTTAATGGACCTCTAGATGGGATTCTGGTCATAGTAGATGGATTTACCGATTACCAGGGCATCCTCAGCTTTGCTGCCTCCCGACCACCTGCAGTGCTGCCCCTGGCTCGTGCCTCCTCCTTGACCGCTCGCAGAAGCTGGCCGCCCCCAGCTTGTGCCGCTACCAGGCCGGATCTGCTGCTGCCACTGCCGGCCCACACAGCTTCCAAGCCACGCCGATCACCACCACCTCTGACCCTTGCCTGTATTCCGTCCCACGGGCCACAACCATTAACTCTGCCGATCCTCGCCTTGTCCCTGGCCGCCCATCAACTCACCTGGGTTCCAGGCCCAGTTCTAAGCGTCTGAAGAGTCTTGACCCGAAACATCACCTACCCATGTTCTGCAGAGATGCAGCCTGATCTACTGAGTTTCTCCAGCAGGTTGAGTCCTTTTGTGTATTAACTGGCCACTGCAGTTGTGTGTTTCGACTACTTATACAATGATAATTCCTTACTCTGTTACAATGGACAATCGGCAATAATGGACACCATCCACCTCCCCCATGGTCCGCTATATAATGAGGGGTTACAGTATTGCCCAAAATGCAACATTTAACATTTATAATTTCGGAAATCTTTTTGCTTTGATGTTCCCAAATATTACTTTGAACATTAGAAAAATGACCCTTGATGTCTGTTTAGTTAAGTTTAGAGATGCAGTGCGGAAACAGGCCCTTCAGTCCACTAGGTCTGCGCCGACCAGTGATCCCCGCACATTCACATTCACCTATTTTTACATTTTTACATTTACCAATTTTTACATTTACCAAGCCAATTAACCTACAAACCTGTACGTCTTTGGAGTGTGGGAGGAAACCGAAGATCTTGGTGAAAAACCACGCAGGTCACGGGGAGAATGTACAAACTCGGTACAGACAGTAATCGTAGTCAGGATCAAACCCGGGTCTCCAGCGCTGCATTTGCTCCGCTGCACCACCGTGACCGACTGTGTTGAACATGATACCAAATTAATAAGGACACATTAAGCTGTGAGTTCAGATGGAATTAATGTTTGTGCTTTTATTTCTGCTGCTGCAAAAAACATCCTGTGTTTTCACCATCTATTAACCTGTACCTCACATCCTCTATTTTGTATGGCTGATTTAAGACTACAGTTATTAACTGCAGAGTTTATGATGAATCTATGATATGGACAATGAACTGAAATGCCACATTTCTAGGATGTAAGGAGATACCATATGCTGTAGGGAATGACAGCTTAGAAACAAATCCTCAACCATGGCTCTGACTGTGACATGAGTGCCCTTGACCTCTTTCCGAACAAACTCTCATGTGCTGCCATGCTATGAACCCTGATGGACCAGAAGTCACAAAGGCCATATGCCAACAAGAGAGCAACGAGGGCTCAGCAGCAGATGGTATCACTGCTGAATTTCCCAAACTTGGCAGAGAGGAACTTCAGCCACAAATACACAGCCTCCTTCCCCCATGAAGAGCAAGGTGTACCAAGAGACTGCAGGGAGGTAATAACCGTGACTGCCTTCTTGAAAGGACAGAGGAACCCAATTTAGTTAGTGGAAGGATCTATCCCCCACCTATCCCTTCTGGACTTCCTATCACATCTACGACAGAGTCCATGACTCACACATTGACCTTGTCAGCCACTCCAGAAGCAAGTCATTCTTCATCCCATGGAACCACCTAAGAAGAGGAGGAAGATGCTCTCTTGAGTTTGATAAACTTCCTCTCTGCATGGAAGTATATTTGAACACTGGTCATTTTGTCATAAATCACAGTGACACCAAGGTCACTGGGGACAGGAATAGAGTGCTCAGGTTTTCACAGTGGTTCTACCTTTTCCTTTGCACTGTAAGGAGGACCCCTACCATCCCAGCAACGGACTGTTCCAGCTGCTATGGTCAGGCAAACGCCTCCGCTGTCATGCAGTGAAAACTGGGAGGATAAAACGGTGTTCCTTCCCACAGGCCATCAGGGCTCTAAACTCTTATCTCACCAGGGACTAATTTACTGTACTAATTTACTGTGGTGTTGTGTCTTTTGTAAAAAATTATTTTCTAACATGTAAATACTGATTCTGTTCTATTCTGTTTTGTAGTTTTTGCACAATCTGCAGGCATTGCCACTTTCATTTCACTGCACATCTTGTATGTGTATGTGACAAAGTTGACTTGACTTGAAAATAGGAGCCGGAGCACCCCTAAGCCTGCCCCGTCATTCAATATGACCTATCCTGCTCTCAACTCCCCTTCTCTGCTCGTTCCCTACACCCTAATTTCCTCGATCTTTCAAATATTTATCTACCTCCTTCTTTGAATATATTGGATGATACATCCTCCCCACCCTTGTGGAGGCAGAACATTTCAGAAATTCACTACCATCCAAGAGAAGGAATTTGTTGCACACCTCTATTTTTAAATGACCCCCTTATTTTGCAGCCAAGTCCCTTTGTTCGTGACTCCTCCCATTTGTGGACACCTCTCAACCTCAACCCTACCCAGCTCACTTTGGCTCTTATGTGATTGAATAAGGTCATCTCTCCATGCTGCTTCCTCTTTCTTTCTCCAAGCTTCCTGATCTCCGTATTTCCAGCGTTTTTCTACCTGTAATTGCATCTTCTCGACATCCGCAACATTTTGCTTTTGCTCAATTCAACGGGGAATGGCACTAAAAGTTTGAGAATTGCAGGAGGAACATTGTCGTGCATGCAGCAGGGCAAAATTGAGAAGTTGTTGAGCCCCCCAGCATGTTAATTGAATTTCACCCGTGCTTAAGAGGGATGAGTTAGTTGACGATTACCATGTACTTTTCAGAGTTATACAAACGGTATGCAAATGAATAGAATAATGGATATCGTGTAAAGTAGTTGGGGAAACATGCATCTCGGTGTGTGATAAATGAAGAGAGAAATAGACTTTGCTGTAGGAAGTGAGATGAAAGATTGGTGAAGGCTTTATGGTGTACAATTTTGGTCGCCCAATTATAGGAAGGATGTCAACAAAATAGAGAGAGTACAGAGGAGATTTACTAGAATGTTGCCTGGGTTTCAGCAACTAAGTTACAGAGAAAGGTTAAACAAGTTAAAGCTTTATTCTTTGGAGCGCAGAAGGTTAAGGGGGGACTTGATAGAGGTCTTTAAAATGATGAGAGGGATAGACAGAGTTGATGTGATCAAGCTTTTCCCTTTGAGAATAGGGAAGATTCAAACAAGAGGACATGACTTCAGAATTAAGGGACAGAAGTTTAGGGGTAACATGAGAGGGAACTTCTTTACTCAGAGAGTGGTAGCGGTGTGGAATGAGCTTCCAGTGGAAGTGGTGGCGGCAGGTTCGTTGGTATCATTTAAGAATAAATTGGATAGGCATATGGATGAGAAGGGAATGGAGGGTTATGGTATGAGTGCAGGCAGGTGGGACTAAGGGAAAAAAATTGTTCGGCACGGACTTGTAGGGCCGAGATGGCCTGTTTCCGTGCTGTAATTGTTATATGGTTATATGGTTATATGGAAGGCATGAAAGAAGTGTTCTTAAAGTTGGTTGAGGGCCAGGACCAGGGAGGTCCTTCACTTATCTTTCATTGTTGTAATCGCTGAAGGCTCTTTCATTTGAAGTTTTCACAGTGACTTGCAAAGGTAAGCGCACACGTGAGGAAAGAGGGTCACACCATCCATTCCGGCAGCCGCCCTTCTCATTCATGAGTAACGCATGGGGACAAGGCTTTCAAGGCCAAAGAGGAAAATGAAACCCATTGTCACCCTCAACCCTAAGAGCCAAGGGAATAAACTGTAGGGCATCATGAATGACAAGACAGTGCCCAGTAATGTGTCGATGGTGTTCTGTCATTTATTTGACTGTCTATTTGGCTTCTCTTCTTGTAAGTTCAGACATTCTTATGAATATAGACCCAGATATCAAGGGGATCAAATCATTCTAACTTATGGACTGTGGAGCTCATGGATGTTTCAAGAGTTTAAAACTCCTATTCCCATTTATATCGCGTGTATCAAGATCTGAAGGTAATTGGTTCTGATTGGGTTTATGGCTTAATGCGATACTAGTGCTTAAAGGATTTTCAAGTGCGCAGAATTCAGATTCAATTCTTCCCTAAATGAAACGGCATTCACATTTTTAAAATGCATTGAGCACTTTGCAGACTGATACATCCTGGAAGTGTCGTTATAATCTAGGAAATGCAGAGGTAATCTTCATAGAGCAAGTTCATACGAGTGAACCACTCTTGGTGATGTTGAGTGAGATAAAGATATTGTATTTGACAATAGGGAAAGTGAGTGTTTTTTCATTTGTGTGGAAAATCATGACAGTGAGCTTTTTTTTAATTGTCTTGAGAGGCACAGATTAAATTTAGTGTTTATATACTTTCCAATACTTATGCACTCAATGCACCTCGCATTGGAATATGTCAAAGACAGCAAAAATATTTTGCCTCTCTATGTCAAAATAAAACTCCCTAATGTCTGATGAATCTTCAAACCTCTGTCTACCAAAGGATAATCAAACTCTGCTTTCAGGATCTCTGCAGAGAGATTCCACAAAGGATATCAGTGAGTCCAAACAAGCTGCAGACCCCACACTACTCCAACGGGGAAGTCACCACAGGGGTACGGTTTGGGACACAGTTGCAATATTTGTGCGATGACATTCATGAGGCCACATGTGGAGTATTGCGTTCAGTTCTGGGCACCTTGTAATGGGAAAGATGTCAAGCTGGAAAGGGTACAGAGAAGATTTATGAGGATGTTGCCAGGACTAGAGGGTCTGAGCGAAAGGGAAAGGTTGAGCAGGCTGGGACTCTATTCCTTGGAGGAGGATGAGGGGTGATCTTCTAGAGGTGTATAATATCGTGAGAGGAAGAGATCGGGTAGACACACAGCCTCTTACCCAGAGTAGGGGATTCGAAGGCCAGAGGATATGGGTTTAAAGTGAAGGGGAAAAGATTTAATAGGAATTTGAGGAGTAACTTATTCACACAGGGTGGTGGGTATATGGAACGAGCTGCCAGAGGAAGTAGTTGAAGCAGGAACTATTGCAATGTTTTAGAAACAATTAAACAAGTACGTGGATAGGACAGGTTTAGAGGGATGTGGGCCAAACGCAGGCAGGTGGGACTAATGTAGCAGGGACATATTGGACGGTGTGGGCAAGTTGGGCGGAAGGGCTGCATCACTCTATGACACTCCACATCTGGGGTTGAGATACAGTATGTTCAGCAACAATGAGAGATGTCATAAAGTCAATCTCCAAGCAAAATTGTCACGACAGGAAACGAGCAAAAATCTTTACACAGAGTACATGTGTCAAACATCACCTCCCTTCAGACTCTAATCAAGATGTAGCCTTTTTTCAGCAGTTTAATTTTGACGACTTCTACCTGAGGCAACTGATGGGAGATTTCACTTTTAAATTGTGATTTTTTTTATTTAAAAAAATATGTTCCTTTTCTCCTCCCTGCCAATGGTAGGAGGTGTTTGATGAGGAAAGTTAATTGGTTTCTTGCCACTTTTTTTCCTCTCTGAGAATGTCTTGTTTCTGCCAGTGGCAGGATTCCAGTTGTGGCTGCAATTTGTTGCTCGTACGTGACTACAAAATATAATGAATGCAGATAGAACGATGACACACTCCTTGCCTGAGCCGTGACAGACGAAAGCGTTAGTGAGATTGAAGGTTTCAGATAAAAGGCATACAAAATCTTGCTCCTTGTAGTGCAGTTTCAATTTGTCAGACTTCCTGGATCACACATTTGTCAAACCCGAGTTTTCCATATGATGGTCACGTACAACTGTAAAGAGATAATAGTTATTATTATACTTGCTCTTTATCTCACAACGATGAGGAAGGCTGGTACTTTTCCAAATTCCATCTCCTTTTCGTTTAAGGCTTACAGTTATATGTGCATTAATTTGCAGTTAAATTCTATCACGTTCCTCTTGTACGAGTGTCTTGAAATGGGAGTCACTGTTTAAAAAAAAGAAGGGATCACTAATTCAAGACACTGCTGAAACTATGTTTTTCTCTGTAAAGGCCACGGGTGTTTGAAAGGCTTCCTCAAAGGGCTGGGGGAGCAGTCATTGAATATCTTTTGAGGCAGAGGTGGACAGATTCTATATGAGCAAGGGGGTGAAAAATAGATGGGTGTGCAGAGTGGTGGTTGCTATAAAATCAATCATGATTTTATTAATAAGTGCAGGAGTGACCTACTCCCACCCCTAATTCTTCCATTCGTATTTGATGTTGTATGTTTTGGTCTTTATATAAAATGACAGTCTTGGTCCCACTGAGTTACTCCAGCTTGTCCCACTGAGTTACTCCAGCTTTTTGTGTCTATCTTGTGTCTTGTTCCTGCCGCTTAACCAAGGAAGGCCCCTAAACAGATGGCCTGCCAGTGGACCTCGTGATGTTTCCCAGTTTTCTGTGCCATACCCGCGTGCACCAACAAATCTCGCTTTCAATCTTTGGCTCCGTACACCAGTCATAATTGCCTGCTTCCTAAGACTGTAGAAGCAAACTTAGGGCATCATGTTGTATTTAAAATCACAGTTGGGAGACAGCTTCGGGGATGTGATGTACTGCTCTGACACAGAATGTAATCTGGAGCAAAATTGTACAGAGGCACACAATCAATAGGTTTGATATTCTTCGCACACTCGTGTGGAACTACTGACAGGTTTTATTCTGCAGTGGCCTTTGCTTTGGCCAACTATCTGGGCACAGATTAATCCTTCAAGGCTTTATTTCTTCCTTTTGAAAACTGGATGATAAATCCTAACATGCAATCAGGAATTAGATCTGAGAACTAAAGAAAAAGCTGCAGATGGTGGAAATCTGAATTTGGTAAAACTGAAAAATGCTTGAAATAAGCGGCAGGTCAGGCTGCATCTATGGGAGGTGAAACCGGCAATTTCAGGTTGTACACCCTTCATCAGAATGGTGGTGCAGCGGTAGAGTTGCTGCCTAACTGCAACAGAGACCAGTGTTTGATCCTGATTATGGCTTCTGTCTGTACGGAGTTTGTACGTTCTCCCTGTGACTGCGTGGGGTTTGCCCGGGTGCTCTGGTTTCCTCCTACACTCCAAAGACATACAGGTTTGTAAGTTTATATCGGAAAGTTAAAATCCTCTATTATTACAACCCTAGAAAAAAGGCTATCTGCAATCTCCAGCATATTTGTTGCTCTTCTTCCCATTGACTACTTAAGTACCTTTAGTACAATCCCAGCAAGGTAATGTTCTCATTTTTATTCCTCAGCTCCACCCAAAACTGAGGTCTATCATCAATATAGACTCATTGGATGATCCTTCATTAATGTCATCTTGAACTACTCATGATGTTCTTAATCAGCAATGCAACTCCCCTTCTGCATTACCCCCACCTCTGTCATCTCTGACAACTGTATTCTAACACATTGCCTGTGGAATTCTCTGCCTCAGAGGGCGGTGGAAGCCCGTTATCTGGGTACTTTCAAGAGAGGGCTTGATAAGGCTCTTAAAGATAGTGGAGTCAGGCGATATGGGGAGAAGGCAGGAACGGGATACTGATTGTGGATGATCAGCCATGATCACATTGAATGGCGGTGCTGGCTTGAAGGGCCGAATGGCCTACTCCTGCACCTATTGTCTATTGTCCTGTCCTTCCCTAGCTGGGTTTCTGTAATAGTTATAACATCCCACTCGCACATACCTATTCATGCTCCGAGTTCGGCCACCTTGCCCATCAGGCCTCCAGCGTTGAAATAAATGCAATTTAATACAATGATTTTCTCTCCCTCCCTGCCATGCTCCTGCCTGTATTGACTACTGAACGCTGCAATTTCCTTCTCTACCGACGTCCAGCCTCCCATCTGCCTTGCTACTGAAGTGAGCTCCACACCTCTCCTAATTTAGATTAAACCATCCTGAATGGCACTAACAAATCAGCCTGCCAGGATAGTAGTTTCCCTCCTTTTCAGGTGCAATCTATCCCTCTTGTACAGGCCACCTCTGCCGCAGAAAAGCTTCAATTGGCCCAAAACCCCGTATGCCTATCTACTGCACCAACTCCTCAGCCCCCTAAGTTATCTTCCTATTCCTACCCCCGCTACCATCTAGCAGTAGTCCTGAGATTACTTCCCTGGAAATTCTGCTTTTTAACCTTTTACTGTCTCCCTGTATTCAATCTACAGGATTTAATCATTTTTCCTAGAGTTGTCATTTGTGCCAATATGCACAACTTCTGTCTGCTCAGCCCCTCCATTGAGAATGTTCTGCAGCCATTCCAAGATATCCTGGACCCTGGCACCAGGGAAGCAACACCCCATCCTGGAATCCCCTTGCTGCCGTAGAATCTACTGTTGGTCCCCCTAAGGGACTCACTATAGTCCCTTCTGACCCCATCCTTCACCTCAATGCCTCAGAGCCAGGCCCAGTGTCACAAACGTGACAGCTGCTCCTCTGATAGGTCTTCCCCCACACAGTATCCAAAAGGGTATACTTGTCCAGGAGGGGAATGACCACAGGGGAGGGATTCCAGCACTCTCTGCCTACTTACTTTCCTGGTGGGTAGCCATCTGCTTGCCACCTGCACGTAGATATGACCAACTAAGTATGACAGTTATCTATTGTGCACTCATGCTCCCAAACAATCCTGACATTGTCCAGCCACAACTCCGTCTATAAAACCCATATAAATGCTGGTATGGAATAAATCTGCAAGGAGGTCATGATGAACTTTTATAAAGCATTAGTTCAGTTACAACTCTTTGTCCACTTCTGGATACCACGTTTTAGGCACGATCTGAAGATTTTGGAGAGGGTGCAGAAGAGATTTGCCAAAATGATTCCATTGATCGACTTGTGCGGCGGGCAAGGTAGAGAAAATGGGGTTGGTCTCTTTGGATCAGAGGAGGTTTGGAAGGAGATCAGAGGTGGTGGTTAAAGTCGTGGAGTGAATAGAACGAGGTAGATGGAGAGTTTGTTACTCCTGATTGGGGGGTCAAGAACTGGGGGACTTGCAGTGAAAGTGATTGGTAAATGATTGGAGTGAAATCCAGGTTAGTCGGGAAGTGGTGTTAGGTAAATTGAATGGATTAAAGGCCGATAAATCCCCAGGGCCAGATATGCTGCATCCCAGAGTGCTTAAGGAAGTAGCCCCAGAAATAGTGGATGTATTAGTGATAATTTTTAAAAACTCTTTAGATTCTGGAGTAGTTCCTGAGGATTGGAGTGTAGCTAATGTAACCCCACTTTTTAAAAAGGGAGGGAGAGAGAAAACGGGGAATTATAGACCAGTTAGTCTAACATCGGTAGTGGGGAAAATGCTAGAGTCAGTTATTAAAGAAGGGATAGCAGCACATTTGGAAAGTGGTGAAATCATTGGACAAAGTCAGCATGGATTTACGAAAGGTAAATCATGTCTGATGAATCTTATAGAATTTATCGAGGATGTAACTAGTAGAGTGGATAAGGGAGAACCAGTAGTTATGTCATATCTGGACTTTCAGAAGGCTTTCGACAAGGTCCCACATAAGAGATTAGTATACAAACTTAAAGCACATGGTATTGGGGGTTCAGTATTGATGTGGATAGAGAACTGGCTGACAGACAGGAAGCAAAGAGTAGGAGTAAACGGGTCCTTTTCACAATGGCAGGCAGTGACTAGTGGGGTACCGCAAGGCTCAGTGCTGGGACCCCAGCTATTTACAATATATATTAATGATCTGGGTGAGGGAATTGAAGGCAATATCTCCAAGTTTGCGGATGACACTAAGCTGGGGGGCAGTGTTAGCTGTGAGGAGGATGCTAGGAGGCTGCAAGGTGACTTGGATAGGTTGGGTGAGTGGGCAAATGCATGGCAGATGCAATATAATGTGGATAAATGTAAGGTTATCCACTTTGGTGGCAAGAACAGGAAAGTAGACTATTATCTGAATGGTGGCCGATTGCGAAAAGGGGAGATGCAACGATACCCGAGTGTCATGGTACACCAGTCATTGAAAGTAGGCATGCAGGTGCAGCAGGCAGTGAAGAAAGCGAATGGTATGTTAGCATTCATAGCAAAAGGATTTGAGTATAAGAGCAGGGAGGTTCTACTGCAGTTGTACAGGGCCTTGGTGAGACCACACCTGGAGTATTGCGTACAGTTTTGGTCTCCTAATCTGAGGAAATACATTCTTGCCATAGAGGGAGTACAGAGATGGTTCACCAGACTAATTCCTGGGGTGGCAGGACTTTCATATGAAGAAAGACTGGATAGACTCGGCTTGTACTCGATAGAATTTAGAAGATTGAGGGGGGATCTTATACAAACTTACAAACTTCTTAAGGGGTTGGACAGTCTAGATGCAGGAAGATTGTTCCCGATGTTGGGGAAGTCCAGAACGAGGGGTCACAGTTTGAGGATAAGGGGAAAGTCTTTTAGGACCGAGATGAGAATTTTTTTTTTTCACACAGAGAGTGGTGAATCTGTGGAATTCTCTGCCACAGAGGGTGGTTGAGGCCAGTTCATTGGCTAAATTTAAGAGGGAGTTAGATGTGGCCCTTGTGGCTAAAGGGGTCAGGGAGTATGGAGAGAAGGCAGGTACAGGATACTGAGTTGGATGATCAGCCATGATCATATTGAATGGCGGTGCCGGTTCGAATTGCCGAATGGCCTACTCCTGCACATATTTTCTATGTTTCTATGATGGGCAAAAGATCCTATTTTTTAAATGGTGAGATGTGAAGACTGCAAGGTACTGCCTGAGGGTGGGGGAGGTGTGGGTAGGGATGCCAGATGTAATTGTAGCATTGCAAAGTGAACTGGGTGAGTAAATGAAAGGAAAGAATTTGCAAGGCTAAAGAGAGAGAGTGGGCAAATGGGACCAGCTGAATAGTTCTTGCATAGAGCCAGTACGAACATCCATGAATCAGTTTTATTTATACGTTGGAAAATACACACAAAAATCACTGTGTGGTAGGCAAGCCTCCATCCACAGTGTTGTAATAAATGGCACCACAAGCGCATAAAACTGATAAAAAAGAACAAATTACTGTAAGTGGAGAGAGTCAAGTTGGATTTATTGTCATATGCACAAGTACAATGCAGTACAGGGACAATGAACAGTTTGCTTGCAGCAGCAATAAGGGTACAAAGACGAGACGCAAGCTTGCAGCTGCAATAAGGGTACAAAGACCAGACAGACGCAAGCTTGCAGCTGCAATAAGGGTACAAAGACCAGACGCAAGCAGAAAATAAACATATTATACATTAATTACAATTAAACTTTCTAAATAAAAGTAGACTGCAAAAACGAAAATAGACATTAGTGCAGAAACATAATTAGAAGAAAAGAACAACAGTGTTGTGTATAGATTCTTGATCAGTACAGGTGTCAGAGGTTATGGGGAGAAGGCAGGAGAATGGAGTTGGGAGGGAGAGATAGATCAGCCATGATTGAATGGCGGAGTAGCCTTGATGGGCCGAATGGCCTAATTCTACTCCTATGGTATGTAATGGTATGAATGGTATGTTAGCATTCATAGCAAAAGGATTTGAGTATAGGAGCTGGGAGGTTCTACTGCAGTTGCACAGGGCCTTGGTGAGACCACACCTGGAGTATTGCGTATAATTTTGGCCTCCTAATCTGAGGAAAGACTTTCTTGCCATAGAGGGAGTACAGAGAAGGTTCACCAGACTGATTCCTGGGGTGGCAGGACTTTCATATGACGAAAGACTGGATAGACTCGGCTTGTACTCGCTGGAATTTAGAAGATTGAGGGGGGATCTTATAGAAACTTACAAAATTCTTAAGGGGTTGGACAGGCTAGATGCAAGAAGATTGTTCCCGATGTTGGGGAAGTCCAGAACAAGGGACCACACACAGTTTAAGGATAAGGGGGAAGTCTTTTAGGACCGAGATGAGAAAAACATTTTTTTTTCACACACAGTGAGTGGTGAATCTGTGGAATTCTCTGCCACAGATAGTAGTTGAGGCCGGTTCATTGGCTATATTTAAGAGGGAGTTGGATGTGGCCCTTGTGGCTAAAGGGATCAGGGGGTATGGAGAGAGGGCAGAGTTGGATGATCAGCCATGATCATATTGAATGGCGGTGCAGGCTCGAAGGGCCGAATGGCCTACTCCTGCACCTATTTTCTATGTTTCTATCTCTTATGACTTTCTAACAAGTCCACGGCAGTGCAGGGTGGGTCATTGTCGTCTCTGGTCAAGGTGGGAATAGGGTTGTGCAGGTTGGTTTTAGAACCTGATGCCTGTGGGGAAAGTAGCTTTTCCTGAGCCTGGTGGCGTGGGTCTTCAGGCTTTTGTTCTCCTGCCCAGTGATAGTAGTTAGCAGCAGGCATGGCCCAGAAGGTGGGGATCCCAGATGATAGATGTCACCTACTTGAGGCAGTGCTTCATATAGATGCTTTTAATGGTGGGGATAGCTGTGACCATGATAGACCAGAGCCGAGTCCTCCACTCTTTGAAGCCTCATGTAATTCTGTGCATTGGAATTGCCAAACCAGACCATAATACAATCTGTTAGGATACTTTCTACAATACATCTATAAACGTTTGTTGGAATATTTAGAAATATATTTAATCATTTAAAATATATATATAAAAATAGGGACACTAACACACCTTCTTTGTAATTAAATATATGTGCTGGACCCAGGATAGGTCATCCATGATGCACAAGATTTGAGGCTGCTAATGGACTTGTCCCACTTGGAGGGAGGGAGGGAGGGAGGGAGGGAGGGAGGGAGGGAGGGAGAGGGAGAGAGTCAGCCAGTCATGGTGATACAGGCACACACCGCGATGAACAGGAAGTTTGGCACTGTAATTAAGACGGTGAAAGCACAGTGTACGGGAAGGGTCAAGTAAGTCCTTTAAAAGAGGGGAGGAGAAGGAGTGGCGACAACTTTTAAGAAGCCAGAGATACGCGGCTGTGAAGCCCGGTGGATATTAACATTACCGGTCGGTTACCCTTGGTTCTGAAAACTGCTGTTTACGGTTTTTTTCCCAATGAGTCAATGAAATTCACTGGTCAGCATCGACTACAACCTACGAGAACCTTCGACCTCCTGGCAACCCACTAGGACCTCCTGGCGACCCACCTACGGCACGAGAATCCTCGCTACTCTCCATGGCGGCTTCATTCTGGTCGCCGCTAATTTTTCAACATGTTGAAAAATTTGCGGCGACCATAATGAGGCCGCGACTAGTTCCCAGAATGCGGGAACTTCTCACGACCACGAAGGCGCCTCCCCGGCAATCACCCGCGAACATGTGGCGACCATGTGGCAACCGCATAGTTTCCTGCAGTCGCCTAAAAAGTCGCTGAAGTGGGACAGGCCCATAACTCTTTCCATCACCAACTGACCAACAAAAACTGACAAGTGATTAGTTTTGTTCACGTTGAGTGAGATTGGTATTGACTGTCAGTGACCTTGTGTTATTGAGTGTAATTAACCTCATTGAGCAAGGTTCTTGTTGTGGCACCACCTAACCGACTCTTCTATAGCCGGTTCTGTTACTAGTTAAAACTAGATACTAGTTACTGGGTCTAAAAAGTTAAAACCAGGTCTGACATTCATGGGAACAGATGTCTGTATGTACTTCAGACTTTTGAATTTTGAGTTTAATATGGGATTTAATTCATATGCAGAGGTTGTCCATGTCGAAGGTTCGTAACCTGCGGGAAGGCGATAATCTCCCATCAGCATTCAGTGCCCTGATAGTGAGCTGAAATGTATTGCTTGTTTGAGGTAGTCAGAAATAATCGGAGCTCACCAAAGGGGTAAAATTGTGAATTTAGTCGGTGAATAATATTTAAATGCTAATTTTTAAAATGGATTTCTATATTTATGCTCGGAGCATATAACGTACACAACAAATCTATCCAGTTAACTACCTCAAGTGTAATTAAAGCTTGCCCTGTTCAATGCCTGCAATTAATTTAATCCTGGCCGTCCAAGGGAAGTGGCCAAAAAAATGTCTTGCCAGTTTACAAAAGTGCTGATATTTCCTGAAATGAAGTGAGTCATTTCTCATTTTAATCATGCCTCTACTCTAAATACACAAAAAGAGAGCTGCTAATTCTGCAAGTGATTATATGCATTTATGGGCTTGAGAAAGGATGGGTTCAGAAACCTAGGCACTGCTAATTTCTTACATTTCAAAAGCAGTAATTGTCAGTAATTTCCTAATGCTACATTTTGCACCTCATTTACCAGCTATTCAAGTTTCACAGGAATGTTTTGACATTCAGCATGTTTTGCTGCTTATTATAGATATTGTGTTCATTGGGTCTACCTCGTTTCCCATTTGCTCACTGATTTAGCCTCAGTTGTGACTTCACTCATCCCACATTACTGCAATGGTACCCTTGGTCCATGGATTGACAGGATGGACATTCTCCAACTGAAGCAATCTTTCACAGTCCAAACTATTAGTGATGTAGCTCTTCCCAGTCAAGCATGTACACAAAACCAGCTGATTGCCCAAGACTTTCCACATCGTGTACCCGGTGAACTTCCAACACTTTTGTATGTTCCAGGCTAAGTTACCCTGAAAGCAATAGAGTTGAAACCAGCCAAATGTCCCCTGATGATGGAGGAAAATGAAAAGGTGGGATAGCCCATCCAACAGTGTAATGACTGGGCAAGACTTTATTAATTGGAGCAGAGGTTTTCCTGAAGTTGCCTCCTGTTTTTCCCTTTGTATTTGGACCTTTGCTTGTAATTGGTTTGGGCCTGAAAATATGGTGGTGATGGAACTGATGACTTATGCTCACTCTTTCCATGTGCTCATCACCTTGTACACAATTGTTTGTTCCTCTGTTTAAGTGTAAAGAACTTTGTGCATTGCTTGTGGTGTGAGGTTATAAATGAAGCTGCCGGGATTTAGAAGATGGCGTGCTGCCGTTCTCATGACCTCGTACAGGCTCTCTCAATGATTCCATCTGAACCTGTCTTTATGTTTTGAATCATCAATGAATGACTTCAGGGAACCATTTAAGTCTTGCTCTCACTCTCTTGACATCTTTAAAAGCAATTTGTTCTCCGATGTGGAAAGAGCAGGATCTTCGTAGAACCACGAGTTTAATGAACCAGGGAGAAAATTGAAGGTCAGAAGTCGGGGATATTGGTAACTCCAATAATCCAATGACTCGGGACCTTGGGTGGTTTGTCCTGGTCATGGATATTATTTCTACTAAAACTCCGTGGCACACTTTAAAAAACCAATTCAGAGTACTATAATACGTTTTCCAATGAACCAAGTTAATTTAAAGGAAGTATGGGAGCAATTAGTTCAAACTAGCGCTGTAAGTGTTATGGAAAAGATTATTGTGCACAGTTACATACATTTCCCGCCTTACTTATTCTGTAGTTGAACAAACATATCAGACTATGTAAAACTGAAACTCCATGTAGCCTGATGTATTTATACCAAAGGTTCCAATTCATGGGGACAATTATGGGGACTCCAGCTTGTTAAAGAGGAATTTTAATTAATTTGTACACTGAATACACACATTTTAGTGATCTTGGATTTGATTTCTCAACGTTTTGGGGGCAGTCACATGCAAGGCATTTATTACGATTAATTAAGTTTTCAGGCTCCTGCCAAATGGCCCTAAAGTTTAAACAGTAGAGTTTTATACACTCGCACGGTTTTGAAGAATTTTGTTTTGGTTCATTCAACAGGAAATATTCCAAAGAGTACAAATGAAAGTCTTGCATTTGCTTTTAACACCACAAGTGCAGTCTCATGTGAGTGATATGGGAGTGTCTGCATTTTGTTTTGGAAAGTAGAATTGTAACTTTTCATATTTTTATTTGAGGCAGAAGGGAAATTTGCTCAGGGAAAATGTAAACCACAGGAGTGCAATTCGGCCCATTGTGCCCATACAATACAATACAATTCAATTTATTGTCATTTGGACCCCTTGAGGTCCAAACGAAATGCCGTTTCTGCAGCCATACATTACAAACAAATAGACCCAAGACACAACATAATTTACATAAACATCCATCACATTGCTGTGATGGAAGGCCAAAAAAACTTATCTCTCCACTGCACTCTCCCCCCCGATGTCAGAGTCAAAGTCAAAGCCCCCGGCGGGTGATGGCGAATTGTCTCGTGGCCATTAAAGCCACGCCGGGTGATGCAAGGTCGCACACCGGGTCTTGGTGTTAGAGCCCCCGGCGCGCGCTCGCAATCCCGCGACCATTCCAAGCCGCGCGAGCGATGCTGTAAGGCCCCGCTCCAGGAGCTCTTCAACCCCGCAACTCGGGGGGGAGAAGTCGCCGTTGCGGGAGCCCGGAAAAGCGGTCTCCCTCCAGGGACCCGCGGGCTCCCGGTGTCACTGTCCGCCAAACCCGCAGTTGCAGCCACCGAATCTCCGGGGGTCGGGTCGCAGCAGCGTCCACCACAGCTCCACCCGCTCTGGGCTCGGCCAGCTCCGCGACGGTGAGGTGAGTAGTCGGCACCACAGCCCCCGGTCTTCCTGTTGGAGGCCGCTCCTCGTTGCAGCCCCAACGACAACGGAGACCCGACAAAGAAAAGGTCGGGTCTCCCGTGCAGGGAGAGATTTAAAAGTTACCCCCAACCCCCCACCCCCCCACACACATACCCCAACAAAAAATAACAAAAACTACATAAAAACATAGACATAAAATAATATAAACGCAGACGGACTGCAGAGGCCGCAGCTGACGAGAGCCGCGCCGCCTACCGGAACCCATGCTGGTTGAATAAGAACCACCAGGCCTCAACCCAACCACCACAAGGTATGGAGAAGCACTGCAGGTCATGGCTGTAAGGCACATCCAAATACCGTGTAAATGCGAGAAGGGTCTCTCCCTCTCCCACCCTTTCAGACAGTGCGATCTAGATTCGCACCACCCTATGGGTGAAAACAGTCATCACTAATCAATTACTTTAAATCCCTGCTTCCCGGTTTTTGATCCCACCGTTACGGGATGCAAGTCCTTCCTAGTTACACTGGGGCCCCTCATATTTTTATGCTCCTCAATTAACTTTCTCTGGAATCCTCTGTTCTAAAGAAGACTCTAGTTTTACCAATCTTTCCACATTGCAGCTGGTTTCCACTCTTGGCAACATTCCTCATGCTGTGCATTAATTAGTGTCTGTTCAGTTCCAACTATGAGAATGCAACTATTGCTATGAGAATGCAGGGTGACTTGGACATGTTGGGGGAGTGGGCAAGATGCATGGCAGATGAAGTTTAATGCGGATAAATGTGAGGTTATCCACTTTGGTAGCAAAACCAGGAAGGCAGATTACTATCTAAATGGCTTCAATTTGGGAAAAGGGGAAGTACGACGGGATCTGGGGGTCCTTGTACATCAGTCAATGAAAGTAAGCATGCAGGTACAGCAGGCAGTGAAGAAAGCGAATGGCATGTTGGCCTTTATAACAAGAGCAATCGAACATAGGAGCAAAGAGGTCCTTTTGCAGTTGTACAGAGCCCTAGCGAGACCACACCTGGAGTATTGTGTGCAGTTTTGGTCCCCTAATTTGAGGAAGGACATTCTTGCTATTGAGGGAGTGCAGCGTAGGTTTACAAGGTTAATTCCCGGGATGGCGGGACTGTCATATGCTGGGAGAATGGAGCAGCTGGGCTTGTACACTCTGGAGTTTAGAAGGATGAGAGGGTATCTCATTGAAACATATAAGATTGTTAAGGGCTTGCACACGCTAGAGGCAGGAAACATGTTCCCGATGTTGGGGGAGTCCAGAACCAGGGGCCACAGTTTAAGAATAAGGAGTAAGTCATTTAGAACGGAGACGAGGAAACAGTTTTTCTCACAGAGAGTGGTGAGTCTGTGGAATTCTCTGCCTCAGAGGGCGGTGGAGGCAGGTTCTCTGGATGCTTTCAAGAGAGAGCTAGATAGGGCTTAAAAATAGCGGAATCAGGGGATATGGGGAGAAGGCAGGAACGAGGTACTGATTGAGGATGATCAGCCATGATCACATTGAATGGCGGTGCTGGCCTACTCCTGCACCTATTGTCTATTGTCCAACAAAACTCTTAAATTTTACACTTTCACTGATAAAAGAGAGCATCCCATCCTGGTTTTTAAATACCGATTCTGCTACCTTTTGAGGATTGGTGGTCGAACACTTCTTCTTGCGAATGAAACATAAACCAAAAGAATAGTTGGATCTCAAGCCAGGTGTTGAGCAGTCAGGTTGTTGTCTCTGTGTCAATGTCTGCCAGGCCCTGAGCTCCATTCGGTGGGTGGTAGAGCGGGCACCCAGAGATGACATGGTTGGCTGTCTGTTGTTCTGCTCCACATTCACAGGCTGGGCCACTTCACACTCCATTTCCTATGTTCCTCCTCTCCACTCTGCTCAGTGTTCTCCCACATGTTGTACATTCCCTTACTTAATTGTATCTCTCCAAATGCATCACCTCTCATTTTCAGAATTACATTCCATTTGCACAATTTGTGCCCAAGTTGCCAAGCCATCCTTATCTCCAATGCTTCCCCCCTCATTATCAACCGCAGGGCCAATTTGTTTGTCATCTGCAAAATTATTTATCATGACCCCTACGTTTAGGTCAAAATAATTATATTATGAAACACAAGGGACTGAGTATCGAACCCTGTGAATCCCCACTGCTCACATGCAAAGTCCCCATTAACCTTATTCTTTACTTCCTGTCACCAAGAGTTTGGGTGTACACAAAAATGCTGGAGAAACTCAGCGGGTGCAGCAGCATCTATGGAGCGAAGGAAATAGGCAACGTTTTGGGCCGAAACGTTGCCTATTTCCTTCGCTCCATAGATGCTGCTGCACCCGCTGAGTTTCTCCAGCATTTTTGTGTACCTTCGATTTTCCAGCATCTGCAGTTCCTTCTTAAACACTAAGAGTTTGGGGTTCAATTTGCACTCAAACATGAGGCTGCTTTTTATTTGGACCAGCATGCCAAGTGGGACCTATTGAAAGCCTTGCATACATCGTTTTTTTAATCCACTTCAACAGATATTTCATAAACCCATTGAAAAATTCATCCAAGTTAATTGGAAAGAACATTCCGTATTTACTGGCCTTGATTTATCTGTCATTCCAATTGAATGCAGACAGTCCCTTATAATGAGTTCCAACAATTAGCCCATTTGAAGCAAATGGTATCTGGGATGGCACAGTGGTTATGCTGCTTCCTCACAGTTCCAGGGACCTGAAATCAACCCTAACCTCAGGCATTGTCCATGTGGAGCCTACATACTCTCCCTGAGACCATGCGAGGTTTCCCCGGGGTGCTCTGATATCCTCCCAAGTCCCAAAGATTTGGTTAATTGACCACTATAAGCTGCCCCAAGTGAAGGTAAGTGGCAAAAAGAATCTTAGTGGAGTTGATCAAGTCATCATGTGATAGATAGGTTGCAGAAAAATAAGAAGAGGGTATGGGACTGCTGAGCAGGCACATGGTGCACAAAATAAACCACAGGTTGGGGATTGAACCCGGACCACTGTCATTGTGTGGCAGCAGTTCTGCCATCTATGCCACTGTGGCATCCTCGTAGCCAGTCGGTAGTGAATGTCAACAGGACCAATCCAGCACAGATTCCATGATGTATAAAGCCCAGGTTGAGAGAAGGGAAGAGCACACTTGGGTCTTGACCAAAGTGTCGATCATCCGTTTGCCTCCACAGATGCTGTTTCTTCTGCTGAGTTCCTCCAGCAGATTGTTTGCTGGTCCAGATTCCAGCAACTGCAGTTTCTTGTGCCTTCAAAGAACAGGCAGAATTGTTTTACTACCCTTGAAATAACTATGTTTGAAAAGAGCCTCATATTTTGTGTTCAGTAATTTCCAGATCCTTGAATCTCCTCAGGCATGTATTTTATTTAAAAGGGCATGTGGTAGAATTATAATTATTGCCTGAGAATTTCAGCACCTTATCACTTTATCAATAAAAATGTATTTGTTCCAATAACTCAGTGACAGTGCAGTTTCCTCCTAGGTGTCTGTTGCTTTGTTCTGAAATGATTCCTCTTCATCATAGGGGAGCATTTGGTTTCTTATCAGACGTGCAGACTGACGAAGGAAAATTAGCTCCTGAAGGCAGCATTCTGTTAGATGATCACTGCTTCATGGCAGAGACCCTGTGTGTAGATAATTAATTGGGAGCTGGATCAGATATTGACTATGAGGACTCCTGATGCATGCTAGTGTTCACCTCAGTCTTGGTATGAATGATAGGCAATCAAACACTGGGCGTGTGATCAAGGGCTCTGTAACAAGTCGAGCTGAAAGGGCAAAATGGTTTATGAATTAAAGATAAATAAACTTCTCTCTTCCATTCCTGTCCCCCCCCCCCCCCCCCCCCACTCCCCCCCCCCCCCCCCCACTCCCCCCCCCCCCCCCCACTTTCTCCTCTTCCACCATTTCAGGTGTCCAGAATTTTCAGCAAACTGTATTTGTACTTTGCCCCAGTTTTATAAATTTCTATTTTTTTTCTACTAACTGTTGCCAAGTTGAGTTGTCAAATGCCCAAGCACAGCAGCGTCACAGGAACGTAAACTCAGACAACACACAAACATAAATTATACAAGGCAGTGAAAAGAATACAACTGTGCAAAATCAGGATGTTTGTGGCAGCCATGTGCTTGTGTCAGCTTCCCAGCTCCACCACTTCTCCTCCCTATCCCGCTGTGAGTGGTCTTAATGAGTGGCGGGCATCACACAGTTGCGGAGGGAGTAAGTAGACTCAAAGTGTAACGCCTTCCACTGTCACTGAATGCCAGAGTGCTTTACACTGTTGGAGGCCGTGCAAGGACATTGTGAAAGGATCTGGTTTCATGAACCCAGTGTGGCCATATGCAGTCTCCATCATTGGATTTCGGAGCAACTGGCAGTATGAAAGTGAGAATCATTCTATGTTTTACCATGGACATGGAGGGATATGGACCATGTGAAGGCAATTGAGCTTGGCTTAACTTGGCATCCTGCTCAGCACAGACATTGTGGTCCAAAGGGTCTTATCCTGCGATGTACAGTTGCCTGACACTGGCAGAATCTATTAAGGAATCCTTATTTGCAGGTTTGCACGCGGCTTGATGTCAGACTTCCATATTTCTAATTCATTATTACTTCAAATAACGGTGATCAGATCTAGTTTAAACAAATAGAAATTGCAGCATGGTCATGGGTGAGCTGATCTTTTTGGTTCTGCGATAGGTAGTAAAATGTCAAGTGTAATGTGATGGCTGCAGTGATATGCCATCTATTCCCCTTGTGTTTTAAAAAAAGTCACCAAAGTACTAAATTGCCTGTGAAACGAACATTCATACATTTTAAAATACCTATAATCCTTCTGAATATTTAATTGGGTTTCCACTCACTTTGTTACATAGTCGGATATATAGGTTAATGCTACGTTACTCCAATGCATTGCCCCTTCTCATCACCGGCATTGTCCCAGTCACCCCTCTTCCACCTCCCCCCTCCCCTCTAGTGTTTTCACAACTGCCTCCCCCCCCCCCCCCAACACCTCTGCGACTGGTAATTTTGGCAGGGATTTCTTCAACATGTACTATTTGGATTTGGATAAAAGTAGGGAATGCTGGACAAACTGTGCAGGTCAGGCTGCATTGATGGCAAGAGAAACAGAGGAAACACTTCAGTTCAATGGCATTTCATCCTTGGTATATACATATTGACTATTGTTGGCAGCTCTTAAGATTTTTTTGGGTTCTGTGTGAGAAATCAGCAAGACCAGATTGAGACTTGACGTGCCAACACTTAATCATTCGCTGATGTTTTAGCAGAGATGTTATTCTATTTTATTTTTAATACTGAAGTCGGTATAATTTTAGATGTGCTACAATTAGAATGATGCCAAGCTTCACCACAAGGGTGGAAAGTGAACACCAAATTGAAAGCAAAAGACTTGGAGTGAATTTAAAGACCAGAGGCAAAAAAGATAAGTTATGATCCCTTAAAATGTAATAAATTGATGCTGAGTGAAATTCCATGGTGCAACGAAATAGTCTGAATGTGAGCATATTGTGGAAAAACATTGACTAACATGTTTGGTTGTCTTAAAAATACCATCTATGATCACAGTGAATTGCGGTGCTGGCCCGAAGGGCTGAATGGCCTTTTCCTGCACCTATTGTCTATTGCTATTTGCAGACGGAACTATCGCAGTGTATTTCTGATCACCTCCCAAATCCCTGCAACATTAACATATTACAAACCGTATTGCAACGTGTGCCTCACTAACCCTGTTTGTCTCCCTTCCTATCACCACACCCTACAACTTGCCTCCACTCACAGAACAACTGTTGCCTGGATTCTGGCTTCCCATGCAGTCCTCGCTCCTGGTCATCCAACTTCCCAATGCTGCACAAGTTCCTTTCTAAAACCCTGCACCTTCTACTCTACAATGCAGACTTTCCTGGAACTGCCTTTTTTTTTTTAAAGCCGGTATTATTTCCCTATATCGCCTGTTTTATGGCTGATTGTATATCTTGCACCCCTATTCCTGCTGTAAAATGTTCTTGCCTGTGATGTGACTTGAACTAAATACATAGATATACCATGATTGTCATAGATGCAACATTTCCATATCTTAGAATGATGCTGCAGAATGATGATGCAGAGACATCGTTTTAATGTGATCATTTCCCAATCTGTCATGATCAGGACCGTGCCATGCAAGTGCCAAACGTGAAATGTTAACACCTCCCTGTTCTCTGCAGCAACTGCCTGACCCAGGAGTACATTCTCCATTGTCTTTTTCATTTCAATCCAAGTTTCCGTACATTTCAAACAGTCTGGTGTTTATTTGTAATTCAATCGTCTACTAATTTCATAAATCTCCCTATTCTCTCACCTTTTGCATCTCTATTTACATCTCTATTTACAGGGCCACCTGCAGGGATGTCATTTGGGCTTGGACCTCCAATTCTCTTGCTCCCATTCCATTTGCTACCCTGGTGCTTTGGTCCACTTCCCATCTGTATCACTGTGAGAGCTTTCCTGCAGGAGTACCGTGACAGACACACACACACATCGCTAGATCTTCAGACTGTCTCTCTCCTTGCCTGACTTCAGTCTACCACTTGCAACACTGGCCTTAAACACTAGCCTTGAACACTTGCTATATTCCCCCTCCCCATGCCACTACTCTCACTCATATCTTCCAATTTTCTCCCACACAAAAATGCTACCCCCCTCGAACCCTGTATGCATGACTTCTGTAGGTACCTGCTGTCCCATCCCTCCTGCAGCTTTGTTTTCCATCCCATCTCTGATCCCTTCTCCATGTATACACTGTGCATGTACAAGTAATGTTCCATGGTACCTGCCACCTCCCTTGCTCCTCCTGTTCCCCCCTCCACCTCCCTTCCCCTTTTACCACATGCTCTCATCTGCTTGTTCTCTTTCACAATGACGCCAGTGTACCTGTTAAAAACGAGCTGGGGCTGGGAAATATTGTTTGCGCACAGACTCGCTGAGTTACTGATCACATGTCGATATTTCAATTAAAGTGTGCAAATGTAAAATATTCTTGCTCTCCACCAGAGAGAGAAAGTGAATACTTTGGGAGTTTAGGAGAAAGCTTCAAGAGCAAGTACTTAACAATTAAGATGCGCTTACTGAAGCATCAAATTAAAGGAAACAATAAAGCGCAGTGATTTAATATTGCTCCAGCATTTTTTATTTTACTGAGATTTTTGTACTTGCAAGGCATTGTTTAAAAATGCACTGAAGCAAGACCCTTTCCCTGGTAGGCTGCGCTCTTTGCATTTCATATGTTTGTATCGTATCATCGCTGCGGGGTCATAAGGAGATTCAGCACAGAAACGGGTCCCTCAACGCACTGAATCCATGCTGACCACCGCCTACCCATTTACACTAATCCTACATGAATCCACCATTATTTGATTCTCCCCACACTTGCATGCACTCTCCTGCTACTTGCCCACATGCCGCGGCAATTTACAGCAGCCAATTAATCTACCAAATTGCATGGATGTGGGAGGAAACCAGAGCACCAGGAAAAAAATCCACATGGTCAGAGGGAGAATGTGCAAACTCCTCACAGACTGCATGAGAGGTCAGGATTGATTCTGCATCACTGGAGCTGTGAGACAGTGACTCTACTACCTGCACCACCGTGCTGCCCCATCTTTCCCAGTCCATTCACATCTCCATTGTTGAGACCAGAGGGTGGAAGAGGAGGTGATGTGACTCTTCCCCTGCCTCTGGGATGGGCGCTGATTAACCAACGGATGACAAGCCCCCTGCTTGCTCTACCGTTCCCAGTGAGCTACGTTGGTGGAGTGTGCAGACTCATATCCCCTAATTATGGTCCCCTAATTTGAGGAAGGACATTCTTGCTATTGAGGGAGTGCAGCGTAGGTTTACAAGGTTAATTCCAGGGATGGCAGACTGTCATATGCTGAGAGAATGGAGTGGCTGGGCTTGTATACTCTGGAGTTGGGATGGATGAGAGGGGATCTCATTGAAACAAATAAGATTATTAAGAGTTTGGACACGTTAGAGGCAGGAAACATGTTCCCGATGTTGGGGGAGTCCAGAACTAGGGGCCACAGTTTAAGAATAAGGGGTAAGCCATTAAGAACGGAGATGAGGAAACACTTTTTCTCACAAGAGTTGTGAGTCTGTTGAATTCTCTGCCTCAAAGGGCGGTGGAGGCCGGTTCTCTGGATACTTTCATGGGAGAGCTAGATAGGGCTCTTAAAGATAGCAGAGTCAGGGGATATGGGGAGAAGGCAGGAACAGGGTACTGATTGAGGATGATTAGTCATGATCACATTGAATGGCTCGAAGGGCCGAATGGCCTACTCCTGCACCTATTGTCTATTGTCTCACCAGTTGGTGGCAGAACAAGTTCAAACTCTTCTGGTTTGGCAACTGCTCTTTCCAAGAAATTGCAGTGTTGTGGACACAGCCCAGTCCACCACTCAAACCAGTCTTGGCCCTCCCCCCATCTCATTGACGTTATATTTGATGGTGTATCAGGGAAGCAGCCAATGTAATCAAGAACCACTTGGTTCTTCCTTCTTCCTTCACTCCTCTCCCACTGGGCAAAAGATGCAAAAAGCTCAAAAGCACGTAACACTAACTTCATGAACGGCTTCTTCCATGCTGTTATCACTCTTGAACAGATGTTCTCATATGCTGTGGATGAAATCCTGATCGCCATATCTACTTAATTGGGGCCCTTGCCCATATTATCTGCCCTCTCTCTGTAGCTGTAACACTGTATTCAGCACTGTTTATTTTCTCTTTTGCACTGCATGTTTTTCTCTGTATCTTGGTACATTTGACAATAATAAACCAATACCAATAATCCATCTTAAGATGAACGATGTGCTTGAGAAAATGATTTAATACTAGAGGTTACAACGCCACAGGATATCACCTCTGAGTCCTGAATTAATCTTCTTTCCCTGTCATAGCCAGAAATGGAGCTCAGTGGTGGCTGAGGACTTCTGCATCGGTTCAAATCTGTCTGAACCATCCTCATGATGAACAGTGCAAGGAACAAGACACTGAACATCAACCAAGGTCACTTGATCCTGCAAGTCCTGCAGAAAACTGGCCGAATGCCCATTGAGGATATTTTCCCCATTTACAGCTGGTGGCAAAGTCGCATCATAGTCTGTGTCGCTGCTAGATAGATCCAGAGACCAGGATTCAATCCTGACTTCGGGTTCTGTCTTTGTGGAGTTTGCACCGTGTTGGTCACTCCCCCTGCCACAGGTACCCTGTTTCTCTCCCACATCCCAAAGGGGGCAGGTTGGTTACTCGAACACTGTAACTTACCCCTCATGCCGTAGTGGAAGCTGGAGAAACAGGAGGAAATTGATGGGTATGTCTGGGAGATAATTGAGGGAATGGGGCTAATGGGAATGCACAGAGAGAAAGCATGGACTCAATGTGCTGAAATTCCTCTTATATAGGAGTATTGTAAGTAAGTGAGGACAATGATCCATTGTGATAACAGTTTTATCTGCTTAGCATTGACCAATCTGAAGCAAGCCTCTGTTGTCGAAGTCACTGTGATGGCATCTCCCTGATCACCAACTGGATTCAGGATTGATGTTAACTTGCCCAACATCAGGCTATTTCTCAGCAGAAGGTGCGGCACCCAACTCTCCATTCACAAGCTGTAGTTTAGCCCCTGGTCTATCTGATGAACTGCAGGAGGGGCAGGTTCTCTGGGGCATGCCCAGAGTTGCAGGACGCTCAGTGCCACACTGCGGGGCACCCACATCCCACCAGTAATCCACAGCAATTATGAAGTTCTGGGCAACATGGATCCCTTCTGTCCTGACCCCAATGCAGTCCTATGGCATGAAAAGGGCCCTTCTTCCCACCATGTCGATGATGGCCATCAACAACCCATTTACACTCACCCCATTTTTAATTCTCCCCACATTCTCACCACTCCAGAGCCACCTACGTGAGGGAAATTTTACAGTGGCCAAATAATCACCAACTGCACACCACTTTGAGAGCGTGCAAACTCCACACAGACAGTACCTGAGGTCAGGTTGAACCCAGATGACTGGTGCTTCAAGGCAGTTCCCCTACTAACTGCACCACTGTGCTGCCCCTCACTCAGCATGGTCAGTGACAGAACAGCTACCCACTTTTGATTCATCAGAAACGTTCCTTCAACACTCGGGATAGTGTGTGGGGTAATTGCAGACTCGTGAGCTGGGCCAGATCAACCAAAGGGCTTGTTTGTTGGCTGTTGATTGAAGGGTGGTTGAGGGAGCAGAGGGAACAGAAAAGCCTCTGGAGTTTAGGATTCCCTCTGCACTTCTCCATGCATGCAGCCCCGAAGGCACGCACTGAGCCAAGACCGCTGCACACATTGAGAGGGACGTGGGAGAGCCCAGGCTGAGCCACATCGGTGAGCCTCGACCTCCAGCTTACATAGACTGCAGTCGATAGGAGGTTAGCCTCTGGAGCATCTTCCCTGGCAGACACATGCCGTTAACCAACTGGTTGCTACATTGCCTTATTAAGCTGATGGATTGCCATTGCTGGTTGTTTCATCTGCTGCACTCTCAGAATCTCAGCTTGTTGACCTACTGATTGAAGTGCCCATTGAGGCACTCAAACATGCAACCCAAAAAAACACCAGCATTTACTGCTGTTACGTTTTATCCATATGGATACTTTACAGCACCGGGAGCTAGATCTAGACTGCTGCCAGTGACTTGAATGGTAAGTTTGTTGGTGATCATGTTGAATGAGGGTAGTTTGAGGTTTGGTTTTATTGTCAACAACATTATTCAGGCCATTGGGTCTGTGCTGTCTTCAGGTAGAGCTTTTTGTCCCATTCCCTCATTCTCTCTCATTCCCACATTCTTTCTCTTGTGCATCAATCAATTTCCTCTTTGGTTCACTTAGATTCCATTGCTCAGAGGAGATTAACAAGGCCCAGTTAACCAACCATCTTCAGGATATGGAAGGAAGCTGGAGGACCTGGTAAAAACAGGAAAAAATTAAAGAGAGGAAGATGACTGCACTTTATTGTTTTCCCTCACATTGGGAAACGTTGATTCCGCTGTGTGGGATATTCATGTTAAATCCTATCGTAAATTGTGTTATTTTTATTCATGGCTCTATGGTAACTCAAATCTCACTGTGTACCAATTGGTGCATGTGGCAATAAATGTAATTTGAACTTGAGAGAGCTCGAGAGCCTAGAATTGAACGCAGGTTGCTGGAGATGTAAGCAAGTGTTATTTTCGATGCCATCTTGGTCACTCTATGGCAATAGAACTGCCTGCCTTTCCCTACCCATTGAAACCCCTGTCATCGTTGCCCCACTCTCTGCCTCCTTATACTCTTGGTTCTCTCTGATCATTGTAACTTTCTCTATTTGATTTTTCTTCTCCTTAGATTTGTCAAAAGCGCTAGATTTAACTTGATACTGAATCTTTCCTGAAATGTTGACTAAGCTTTCTTATCCGCACAGCAAGAATTTCTATTGTCGTTTAGGTTTATATTGATTTAATGCAGTGCTAAATACTTATTGAAATACTTGTTGATCGGTGTAGATTTGCCATTAGCATCTCTGGCCCCTTTGTTTCTCATCCTTTCAACAGCTGATGTGTCTTATAGAAACATAGAAACATAGAAATTAGGTGCAGGAGTAGGCCATTCGGCCCTTCGAGCCTGCACCGCCATTCAATATGATCATGGCTGATCATCCAACTCAGTATCCCGTACCTGCCTTCTCTCCATACCCTCTGATCCCCTTAGCCACAAGGGCCACATCTAACTCCCTCTTAAATATAGCCAATGAACTGGCCTCGACTACCCTCTGTGGCAGGGAGTTCCAGAGATTCACCACTCTCTGTGTGAAAACAGTTCTTCTCATCTCGGTTTTAAAGGATTTCCCCCTTATCCTTAAGCTGTGACCCCTTGTCCTGGACTTCCCCAACATCGGGAGCAATCTTCCTGCATCTAGCCTGTCCAACCCCTTAAGAATTTTGTAAGTTTCTATAAGATCCCCTCTCAATCTCCTAAATTCTAGAGAGTATAAACCAAGTCTATCCAGTCTTTCTTCATAAGACAGTCCTGACATCCCAGGAATCAGTCTGGTGAACCATCTCTGCACTCCCTCTATGGCAATAATGTCCTTCCTCAGATTTGGAGACCAAAACTGTACGCAATACTCCAGGTGTGGTCTCACCAAGACCCTGTACAACTGCAGTAGAACCTCCCTGCTCCTATACTCAAATCCTTTTGCTATGAAAGCTAACATACCATTCGCTTTCTTCACTGCCTGCTGCACCTGCATGCCCACTTTCAATGACTGGTGTACCATGACACCCAGGTCTCGCTGCATCTCCCCTTTTCCTAGTCGGCCACCATTTAGATAATAAGTCGGCCACCATTTAGATAATATCGGCCACCATTTAGATAATACCATTAGATTATGTGACAATCTTGGTTTGAGAATGTCCTTTAAACCTTTCAATCCTAATATTTCACCCATTTCTAGTCCTGGCAGACTGTTCTGAATTCTTAATCCTCATTATAACCAGTAGGCCAAGTTCTAGTCTTGATCTTAGAAGAAATTTGGGGTCAAACATGTGCTTTGGGCAGCAGTACAAAATGAAGTTAACTTTGGCCCAATTTCTATGACTTTCTCTTAAAATTAGATATATTTTTGCTGCAAGATTCTCCAGTAAATTCTCCAGTATTTTGATTGCATTACATTGGGTTCTAATTGCAAGCGTTTGGATTGTTATATTATGCCAATGTTTGAAGCCCCCTTGCCACTGAAATAGAACTGTACCATTAAACACTGTACCATTAGTTAACCTGAGACTATTGTGTCCTTTCTAAGACAAGATTTAAATTAACATTTGACTGACTTGGCAATTGATTTAAAAAACAAAACAAAGAAAGAAATGCAGATGCTAGAAACCTAAAACAAAAACAGAAAATGCTGGAAGCACTCGGCGTTCTGGGTTGCCTTCGTAGGAAGCGAAGCAGAGTGGGAGATGGAGTACATCTAAAGGGCCTGTCCCACTTTCACGACCTAAGTCACGACCTCTGCCGAGTTTGCCCTTGACTCATACTCGCAACATGGTCGTCACGAGGTCGTAGCAGGCCGTGATGCAGGTCGTAGGTACTCGTGGCATCAAGTAGGTCGGGCCGTTTTTTTCTAGCATGCTGAAAAATGTCCACGAGTAAAAAAGGGCGTAAATTAGGTTGTGAAAGTGGGACAGGCCCTTAACTTGTCCATGCCGACCAAAATGCCCACCTGAACTAAACCCATTTGTCCAGTGTCCCTTAAAAACATTTTCTATCCCTGAATCTGTCCAAATGCTTCTAAACCTTGTAATTATACACTCCTCTCGCACTTCCTCTGAACTGCACTGCAACCTCGTGATGTTGAGGTGCCATTGAGAGAGTTGACTGTTCTCCTGATTATCTGGGGAGCTTTATTCAGCATAAGGTCATATATTTTAGGAGAGGAATGATGAAGACCAAAATTTTGAATGCACATTATTGAATAAGGAGACTTGGGTCAAAGGTTCTTGCCGGTGTTTTAGTCCAACAGAACCCTCCTCCCATACCTCTTTTAAACTCTTCATATTGTCTCAGCTCCAGAGACTTGGGTTCAAACTTGACTTTGGTCCTGTCTGTGCAGTGTTGGCATATACACTCCATGACCAGATACATTTCCACTTCGTGCTTTGGTTCTCTCCCACATTGCATGCTGTAAACAGCCCCATTGTGTTGGTTCATGAACAAAGAATGGAGTTGATGGAGTTATTCATGTGAGAGAATAAATGGTGATGGTACAGGGAAGTCAAGTAATAATAATAATAATAATAAATTTTATTTAATGGGCGCCTTTCAGACATCTCAAGGACACCTTACATAGTAATCGGAATAAAAACATATAATCGGAATAGAACAGGTAAAAAAGACATCACAGAGACACAAATTAAAAACAGAATTCAATCCAAAAACAGAAAATCAAAAACACAGTGTGAAGAGAGAGCAGCGGCAGCCAAAGCGCGCCAGCGTCCACTCTCTCTTCACGGCAGCCATCTTGGACACAGACCTACAGGACTACAATTAGACCTGATCTAACCAATCCAACCAATGGGATTGCTGTCATGGGAGATAAGTGGGATTGCTGTCTTGGGAGAAAAGAGGTCCTTCTGCAATTGTACATGGCCCTAATGAGACCACTCCTGGAGTGTTGTGTGCAATTTTGGAAACCAAATTTGAGGATGAGCTGTGATCAACAGTTTATCGTGCTCGGAAACTGTCAGATAGCTTGGGTTGAACAAAATTGGCTACAGCTGGAACCTTTTGTGCTATCAGTGCCCCTTAAGATCCCAACCCAAGCCTCCATGAGCAGGCAGATGTGCAGTTTGAATTGGCACCACAGTCGGCATAGACATTGTGGGCCAAAGGGCCTGTTCCTGTGCTGTACTGTACTATGTTAAGGCAGTCAGCAAACCAATGGGAAAACATTTAAGATAAGGATCCCGCTTCCTATAATTACATGGAGGGTGGGAGGAGGAGAAGGAGGATGGGAGGGGGGGGGGGACATGTATTGGTGTTGGATGATTAATTAATTTTATTATTAAAATAAAAATCCATGTGTGTTAACAGACCAAAGAGAAACTAGTTGTTCAAACCTAATCCCAATCCTCTCTGTAAACCTTCATCCCCAAAATTGGATAGAAACTTCTTATGCTTTGACGCTCTTTATATAAAAAAAAGATGCAATTGTCTACACCTGAATGATTCTTTTGTCAAAGTATTCTTTGATAAGCGAGCTCTCTGTGAAGATATTACAAATAATCCCTCTTTGTACTGACCTCTTGTTGCAGAATCCCCATCCACACGCTCTCTACTCTACAAAGCTCTCTGCAATTTTAAAAGTCTCAAGTTAATCTTTTATTAGCCTTCTCTGCTCCAGTGCCTGTGCTTTCAATAAAGCAAGTGGTTTTCAATAGCCTCATTTCCCTTCTCAGCCCGGTGATTCTTAATCTACATTGAAACCTATTTTTGCCTTCTCCAAATCTTACATTTGAAGTAATATAATCCTGAAGCTATGGAAAAGTGAATTTGCTTTCCTGTATTCTTGTTGCAAACCCACACATTGTAAGTGGAACTTTAATGCTCTATGAATTGGCCCATTGCAAGTCGGTTTACAAGTTTCATTCTGGTTAGATACCTATTGTGATACGGGAGGAGGCCATTCAACCCATCCTGTCCATGCCAGCACCAGCAGAGCAGACCCATCAGTCCCTACTCCTTATTTCCTGCAGCCCTGTATTGCCTCCATTACCTGCGTCCTTCAGTGCCTTCATCGGATTCCTTGCCTACTTATTTATGTTGGGTGGAATTTGCAGTGGCCGTTTAATCTAATGTCTTTGGGATGGGAGAGGAAACTGGGGCAACCGGGGAAAACCCATACACTTACTGGGAGAACGTGCAAACTCCAGGAAGCACTGCAGCAAATAGTTTCAGCTTCGAGGTTGTGTATGTCAATACATAATGTCAATGAATTCAAGAAGTATCCTGTGACCTTGATACATTGTAAAGCAGTTCCCAGCAAATTAAATACTGGTAAAAAGCAGTGACTATCCCAATACAAGGGAATGCTGCAACTCAAGTTTGCACTGTCAAGTGGCAAGTGAAAATGCATGGTTTTGATAAGTCTAGACCAATGCTTCTTAAACTATTTCAGTGTCATTCACCCTTGAGTTTTTATCACAAATTTTCATTCACCCTCAACTACATTTTCTTATGTTTTTTGGTGATTTTCGTTTTATTCTCCCTTGTGTTTAATTTTATATACAATTTATTTTGTCACATGGACAAAAAAACATAAATTAACTCATTTCTTAAGTGCTTATTTTATTCAACTTTTTGAACATCCTAAAAATATGTAAAGAAAACTAAGATTAATTACCACTGGAGTTGGAAAATCATTCTATTAGAATGATAAAAAAACACATTCCAATGGCTAAACACTGGGCTTCAGCCCCATCCTACCCTTACTAGTGTACGGTATGATTTGCCTGGTTGACACACACAACAAAGTTATTTACTGTATCTTGTTACTCATGGCAATAATAAGCCAATACCAAATGTATTTAAGGAGAATCTTGAATATATCTACCTCTTTGGTGACCCTCGGACTATCCTTGATCGGACTTTGCTGGCTTTACCGAGCACTAAACGTTATTCCCTGATGTATCTATACACTGTAAATGGATCGATTGTAATCATGTTTTGTCTTTCTGCTGACTGGTTAGCACACAACAAAAGCTTTTCACTGTACCTCGGTACATATGACAATAAACCAAACTAACTATCTGGGAATGAGGTAGCAGACTGTAATATCATGCAAATGTTCAAATAATTTGTAAGGGGAATAATAGACACTTCTGAGTGATCTAATGCTGGTTTTACCATGTGGTTTGATATATGAATCACTGGTATTCTGAATTTAGGTACAGATTAGTATCTATGTTGGAGTTCAAGATAGTTTTATGTATGATGTAATGCATATCCCTGGAGGGAGTTACAGGTTGGATGTTAATTCAAGTGTTTGGATGGATTGGGACACACATGCTCTCAGCATTGCCAGCGTCCAGTTGGTGCTGATGAGTATGTTGTTTGCAGAATGGGGCAGCACAGTGGAGCAGCTGCCCCCCCCCCCCCCCCCCCCCCCCCCCCCCCCGCTCCAGTCACCCAGGTTCAATCCTGATCTCTGTTGCTGTGCGTGGAGTTTCAACATTCTCCCAGTGTCAGAGAGTGTGTCCTCCCACATCAAGTCAGGTCGAGTTTATTGTCCTTTGCACAGGTATGGCGAGGCACAGCTGCATTGAAAACTCTTGCATGCACCAGCATCATAGACCTTGAAAATACTCAGAAATATAAATAATACTTACATTACGCATAATATTTTTGAAAGACTGCAGCTAAAAAACAAGGTACACAATACATTATTGCAAAGGCAAGGGACTTGGTAGATTAATTAGCCATAATAGCCCAAGGTAAATTGTCCCTAGTGTGAGGATGAGTGGTAGGGCCTCCCACATACTGAACAAGTGCAGGTTGGCAGGTTAATTGCACATGTGAATAGCCTCGTGTTGGCAAGTAGTAGAATCTGATGGGAATTGATGGGAATGTGGGGTGAATAAAATGTGATCGTGTAGGATTACTGCAAACAGGTGCTTGTTAGTAACGGTGGCGCAGTAGTAGAGTTGCTGCCTTACAGCGAATGCAGCGCAGGAGACCCGGGCTCGATCCCGACTACGGGTGTTGTCTATATGGAGATTGTACGCTCTCCCCGTGACCTGTGTGGGTTTTCTCCGAGATCTTTGGTTTCCTCCCTCAAGCCAAAGTAGGTTAATTGGCTTGGTGGATGTAGAAATTGTCCCTAGTGTGTGTAGGATCGTGTCAATGTGCTGGGATTGCCAGTCGGCGCGGACCCGGTGGGCCAAAGGGCCTGTTTCCGCACTGTATCTCTAAACTAAATCTGAATTCGATGGGCTGAAGGACCATGACTCTATGATTCTGTGACTGGAAACTCGAAGGCATCCTTCAAAAGGACAAGGGATAATATTGCAACCTAAAAATAGATGCAAATGCTGGAGTAACTCAGCGGGTCAGGCAGCATCTCTGGAGAACGTGGATTGGTATCTTTTTGGGTCAGGACCCTTATTCAGACAAGGGAGGGGGGTTGAAAGCTGGACGAATGGAGGGACAGGACAACGTGTGACAGGTTATTGATGAGGGGTGTTTATTATAGGTTGATGGGTGGACAAAGGCCAGACATGATAAAACAGAAAGAGTGATTGAATAGGATTGAAGTTGCAAATTGTGAACCCAAAGGAAGGAATGTAGAGGGAGGTGAGAAATAGGTGGGGCACAGGGGAGGGGGTCGGGGGAAGCGGAGGGGGTCGGGGGAAGCGGAGGGGGTGGTTGTTAATGGTTACCTAAAATTGGATAATCGAATGTTTTCCCTCCCCCTTCCCCTCCACCTGCATTCCCTCCTCCGGATTCAAAGTTCACAATTCTTCAATCGTTTTCACTCACACTTTCTGTGTTTTTTCATCTCTGAATGTTATCAAACCATCTGCCTATAAAAAATACCCTCTCACCTGTGTTCACCTATTACCTGCCAAGCATTATCCTGCCTCTCCTCTCATCCACTTTTGTCCCCGTACCTCTTCGCCCTGTCCCTACCCGCCTCAGCCAATCCTTGTCCCCACCCCTCCTCGCACTGTCCCTACCCCCTCCACTACAATCAACCTGAAGAAGGGTCCCAACCCAAGACATCACCGACCCACATTCTCCAGTGCTGCCTGACCTGCTGAATTACTTCAGCAGTCATTTTTTTTAGTAAACCAGCATCTGCAGTTCCTTGTTTCGCCAAAAGATTGCAACCTCATTGACAGTGGCTTCCCACGTTGGTGAGAGGATTCTCGAGAATTCACTGTTTGCCCTTGGTTCTCCATCGCCAACTCGCAAGTCCACCGTGCCTGGTGCTGGAGTGCAGGCTGGCTGAGGCAATTTAATGAAATGCTCCACTCTATCTGTGTCAGCACTGTAACAACAGAGTCATTTGCAGTGTCGACTCCAGTCACTCAGAACTGCGCTGTCATTATCCAGCCTAGGGAAGCAGTGCGGAGTGTCAGCTTATCGAACAAACAGCTAGTTGAAATGCAAAGCGCATCTCAGTGGAGCGTGTCCAAGTACTTGTCCCGAAATGGGATCGATAGTATGATAAGGTGTTAGCTGTTGCCACAGTCTGTTAAAAGTAAATTTGTAAATGAGGAAAGAGCATTGTCAGGAGGAATTATTACAACAGGCTTTTGATAAAGTGTGTGAGGGAGCAGCAGGGAGCTGTGTGCTGCAGTTTGCCGGCACCTAACGCATTTTAGCAAGGAAGCACAATTGCATGTTCAAGCACTCTTTCTTCCTTGTTATCGATCACGTTTTGTTTCCTGGTTCATACTGAATTAAATTCTCCTCTTCCTGACTAATTACTTTAATCTGCAGTCTCTTAACTGTGTCTTGTCAATCTTGTTTATGTCCTGCCTCGTTTATCATCTGTTGTCGGCAGCCTAATTCTCATTTCATTCTGCTCTCTAGAGATGCATTTCTCTCTCAGTGAGAGCTCCGTGCCGCAGTTGACACTGGATTTTTAGGTAGGTATTTTATCTCGCCACGTGATACCTCAGTAAACTAGCGATAAGTCCAAAATGCAAAAGACGTTGGTATATTTTGCTGATCTTAAATAGTCCAAGAATTAGGTTCTTCGGTCCGTTAAGATTAAAATGCCCCATCCGCACTGATCCCACCTGCCCACGTTTATCCCATTTCTCATTAAACCTTTCCTAACCATGTACCTGTCTAAACGTCTTTTAAATGTTGTTATAGTTCTTCCGCAGCTTGTTCCGCGCACCCATCACCCTCTGTGTGAAAAACCTATAGCTCAGGCCTCTCCTGGCAACATCCTCATGAACCTGCTTTGCACTCTCTCCAACTTACTGACATTCTTACTGTAGCAGGATGACCAAAACTGAACACACCACTCCAAATGCTACCTCACCAGCATTCGGTACACAGTACAACAAATTTAACTTTTCGGAATGCTGTGGGTTTTTGTTTTATTTTAATCCAAAATCTAATGACAATCTTAGCTCATAACCATATTGAAGCGACTACAAGATTGCACACCAATGCCTCTATTTCTGCGGGAGGCTGTGAAAATTCAGCATGAATCCAAAGACTCTTACAAACTTCTATAGAGGCACTATACACAGCTTGATTTGGAAATTGCTCTGCCCAAGATGACAAAAGATAGCAGAGTTGTAGATATATCCCAGTCCATCACATAGACCAGACTCCCCATCATTGACTCTATCTACACTTCACACTGCCTCAGGACAGCTGGCAATATAACCAAAGGCCTGGGGTCCTATCTCGGTAATACATCATCCTCCCCATTGACAGTGCACAGCTCCAGACTCAGGAACGGCTTCTTCCGCTCTTATCAGGCTTCAGAATGGTCCTTCCATAAGCTAGTGTACAGTCCTGATTCTCCAACCTACCTCATTGCAGACATTTGACCCTTTTCTCTGGACCATATTCTGCTCTCCGTATGTTTTTCTTCACTCTCCCTGTTGTAAATGAGCTTGGCTTAATTTTTTCCATGCATAGTATATTATCTGAGTTAATTGGATTGCAAGAGCTGGAAAGAATGCAGAGAAGATTTACGAGGATGTTGCCTGGACGTGAGCCCCTGAGTTATAGAGAAAGGTTGGACAGGCCAGGACGGTACTACTTAGAGTGTAGGAGGATGTGGGGGTAATCTTAGAGAGGTGTATAAGATCAAGATGGGAGTCGATAGGGTAGATGCACAGAGTCTTTTACAAGAGAAAGGGATATAAGACCCAGAGGACATAGGTTTAAAGTGAGAGGTGAAGGATTGAATGGGGATTTGAGGGGCAGTTTTTTCCTCCAAAGGTGTTGGGTAAATAGAATGAGCTCCCAGAGGAGGTAGTTGATGCAAAGACTACCGCAACATTTAAAAGTCATTTGGAAAGGTACATGGATAGGAATGGTTTAGAGGCATACGGGCCAAACGTGGGCAGGTGGGACGGGTGTAGATGGGGTACCTTTGTTGGCATAGACAAGCTGGGCTGAAGGGCCTGTATCCGTGCAGTATAACTGTATGACACGCAAACAAAGCTTCTCATTGTATCTCAGTGCATATAATAATAATAAACCTCAGTTAAACCTTAAGTGGCTTCCTGCAGCTCCTAATTTGTTTGCTCAAATGCACAACCCTTAAACTCTTTAGCAATGCAAAGATAATGGGAAGTTATTTTCTTCTCGTGAGGTAAAGATCGAGATCAAGGGGATCAAGATCAAGAGTGGAAAATGAAAAGTATTTAATTGGAGACAACCGAGTCTGGAGAAGGGTCCTGATCTGACCATTGTCTGTCCCGTCCCCCTGCAGATGCTGCCCGGCCCATTGAGTCCGTCTAGTACATTGTGTTTTGCTCAAGAGTGGTTAATTATTATTGGAAAAATTGACTGAATAGATTAGTAAATAAGTACATAAATAGATAGTTAAATAAATAAAAGCCATGTATACTGAGACCAGAAAACCGAACTGCAGGTTTAAATGCAACACCACAAATAAATATTCAACAACTTATCAGTTATTCTTGGTAAACCAGACCATGATAGCGCAAGCCAAAGTATGTAACATTGTAGTTTGATGCTGAGATCGGATTAAGCAGAGTGTTTCAAGAACCTGATATTTGATGGGAAGAGCCTGCTCTTGAACCTGGAGGTAACGGGGTACTCACTCCTGTACAATAGACAATAGGTGGAGGAGTAGGCCCTTTGTGCCAGCACTGCCATTCACTGTGATCATGGCTGCTCATCCACAATCAGCACCCCGTTCCTGCCTTCTCTCCATATACCCTGACTCCGCTATCTTTAAGAGCCCTATCCAGCACTCTATTGAAAGTATCCTGAGAACCGGCCTCCACCGCCCTCTGAGGCAGAGAATTCCACAGACTCGCAACTCTCTGTGTGAAAAAGTGTTTCCTTGTCTCCGTTCTAAATGGCTAAATAGCGGTGAGATGAGAGCATAGCCAGGATGGTATTGGTTATATTAGCAGCCACCTTGAGACAATGCTTCCTGTAAAACATAAGATAATAGGAGATAGAGGTAGAATTAGGCCATTTGGCCCATCAAATCTACTCCACCATTCAATCATGGCTGATCTATCTCTCCCTCCTAACCCCATTCTCCTGCCTTCTCCCCAAAACCTCTGATGCCTGTACTAATCGAGAATCCATCTATCTCTGCCTTAAATATATCCTCCACAGCTTTCTGTGACAAAGAATTCCACAGATTCACCACCCTCTGACTAAACAAATTATCCTCATCTCCTCCCTAAACGAGCATCCTTTAATTCTGGCTATGACCTCTAGTCCTAGACTCACCCACTAGTGGAAACATCCTCTTCACATCCATTCTATCCAAGCCTTTCACTATTCTATTCACTATTTGATCCATTTGATGGAGTGGGCATTGTTCACCACTTTCTGCAGCCTGCCTCATTCTTGAGCATTCAAAATACCAAACCTATCCACAATGAAACCAATCAACATGCTCTCTACTATACACCTGTAAAAGTTCAATAGAGTATTCAGCAACATGCTGAATCTTTTCAAACTTCTAAGTAAAGGCTTTCTAAAGTAGCTTTCTTTGTGATTACAAGGCCAGGTGCGGAAGGATATTCTTGCTTTTGAGGGAATGCTGCGTAGGTTTACAAGATTAATTCCCGGGATGGCAGGACTGTCATATGCTGGGAGAATGGAACGGAGTGTACTCTGGAGTTTAGAAGGATGAGAGGGAATCTTATTGAAACATATAAGATTATTAAGTGTTTGGGCACGCTAGAGGCAGGACACATGTTCCTGATGTTGGGGGAGTCCAGAACCAGGGGCCACAGTTTAAGAATAAGGGGCAGGTTATCCCCTTCCCTAACCCCTCCACCTACATTCCTTCCACTGGCTTCACAATTCGTAACTCTTCAACCTTTTGTCTGACACTTTTTTTTCTCCATCTCTGGCCTTTGTCCAACAATTTGCCTATTCACTTACCCCTCACCTGTGTTCACTGATTACCTGCCACTCTTTGTCCTGCCATGTCCTCTCTTCTGGTTTTCTCCCCCCACCCCTCCCCCCCCCCCCCCCCCCCCCCCCACCCCCCACAATCTGAAAAAGTGTCCCACCACGAAACGCCACCTATCCACGTTCTTCTGGGATGCTGCGTTATTCCAGCAATTTGTGTGTATTTTTTTTTGTAAACCAGCATCCTTGTTCCAAAATCTTCCTGTAAAGTGTTTGCATTCTCCTCGCAACATACCTTCCACCTACGTCTGCAGGTTCAGCTACTGAACGTTCCCTTCCTACTTCCCTGACATTTTCTACTGGTTTCTTGGAATCAGCTGTGGGTGAATTTCAAAGAAGTGTGAATGATTTAAGCTGCACAAGAAATCAGAATTAACCTCCAAATGAGTAGGAAGGAGACGCAGATGCTGGTTTACACCAAAGGTAGACACAGGATGCGGAAGTAACTTAATGGGTGAGGCAGCATCTCTGGAGAAAAGGATTGGACCATTGTGGGCTCCACCTTTCTTTGGTCATCGGTGCCTGCTCCGATTTGTTCTGCATTTGTTCTGATCTCTAGTTTCCCTCTCCCCTGACTCGCAGTCTGAAGAAGGGTCCCGACCCGAAACGTCACCTATTCCTTTTCTCCTGAGATGCTGCCTGCCCCTCTGAGTTACTCCAGCATTTTGTGACCCATCTACCCTGAATGACATCCATTCCCAACAGGCTCAGACCATGGGTTGTTAAACATTTTATCTTCAATTCACAAAGGGTTTCCTGTAGCAGAAACACCTAATAGAACAAACTCCCTGACATTGATGGTGACCAAACCATTGAGGAGCACTGTGTGAAATAAATGTATGTGGGAAGGGAAGAGACACTTACTTTAACAGTAAACATAATAAGAGTTGAGTTTGGGAAATGTTGCTGTGTTTTATATCTGTTGGATATCCCTAATGGCCATATCTAATACCACATTAGGGTGCATATTGGCATCTTGAGTATATGGCAAATCTCACAAATTGAATTTTAGGTCAGGAAGATTTTTTAAAACACTTTATTATAAACACTTTATATCAACATTTTATTATAAGAATGTGGCGCATTTTTATTTCTTGTGTATGAACGGAGCTTGGTATAGCATGTGGCTTGTTGCTGGCTTTGCTGAGCATTTGGTGGCAGATGGTTCAGGAGGATTAGTGCTGGCTTGACCTTCAGTTTGAATTAGTGAATCTTATTCTGCAAGATTAGAGCACTCCCTGCTTCCAGTACTACTGTGCCTGTTATTACCAACAGCTTAAATCATTCCTGTTTTGGTAAAAAGCAATCCACCTTGCTTTATTCCCCCAGCTACATGTCACTTTCAGATATTTCAAACAATACGTCGACTTTGGCTTGTGTAATGTATTTCAAGATGTAAAGCCAGAGTAACTATGTCTGAATAATTTCTGACTTCAAATGCAGAGTCGCAATGTCGACCAAAATGCTGTATTCCAGAGTGAAGGCCGGGAGAAGGAAGTTGTGTCCCCTGGCCAGTTTAGAATATTAACCGCGGGGGTTACTTCATTGTGTAGGGAGTAACTGCAGATGCTGACACAAAAACTGGAGTAACTCAGCGGGTCAGGCAGCATCTCTGGAGAAAAGGAATGGGTGACGTTTCGGATGGAGACCCTTCAGGCTGAGAGTCAGGGTAAAGGGGAATGAGAGATATAGATGGTACTTAGGGAAAATGAATGGAAGATATGCAGAAAGCAACGATGATCAAGGAAATGTGGAGCCCACAATGCTTCATTGTTGGCTGGGGGATAGGTGATAACAAGTTATACAGACGGTGGAACTGAACAGGATCCATTGGTGGGTATGGACAGTGCAGTCAGTGCTGCCCAGACTGGGGTTGCTGCAATATCCCTGGGCCACAATCTGCTGAACTGAACAGACCAAACCTTTCCCCTGTAGCAGGGTCAGTTGGCAGGAGGCAACCAGACATCCTAGTCCAGCTATTACAGAAAGTAGAAGCAGGAGTAGGCCACTCGGCCCCTCAAGTCTGCCCTGCCATTCACTATGATCATGGCTGATCTATGTTGGCCTCCTTCTATGCCAGTGGCACAAAACCTTCAATTCTTCGATCTTTCAAATATTTACCTATTTCCTCCTTTAATATATGTGATGATCCGCCCTCCACCACCCTTGGGGGCAGAGAATTGAAGGGATCCACACCCCTTCTGAGAAAAGAAGTTCCCATGCAGCTCAACATTAAATGACCAGCACCTTGTACATCTATCCCATGGATGAAAACATCTCAACCTTTACCCTGTCAGGCCTGCTTCCTTTCTCATATGTTTGAGTAAGGTCACCTCTGATTCATCTAAACTCCAGGAAATGTAGACACAAACTATCTAGTCTTGCTTGATAGAACAATTCCCTCATCCCAGAAATTAGCCTTGGGATTCTTATTTGGATTGCCTCCTACATCAAGAAGGTAGGTAGATTCTGCCAGGTTAGTATAGTCAGAGTGTAGGCATTGCAAACTTTGTAGACATAAGGAACGGCAGCAGTTAGAATGAGCTAATGTACACAAAGTGCTGGAGGAACTCAGCAGGTCAGATAGCATCTCTAGAGAATGTTGATGTGATGTTTAGGGTCAGGACCTTTCTTCAGACTGAATGTAGAAAGGAGGAGAAAGCTGGAGTAGAGGTGGGACAGGACAAAGCCAGGCAAGTGATAGGTGGATACGTGTGAGGGGGTTGATTGGCAGATAGGTGGACAAAGGCCAGAGGTGAAAAGGGGACAAAATTTTGTGTGAGATACAGTGATAAGAGATATGAAATGACAGGCCAGGGATTGGATATAGTGAAAAAGGACAGGAGAAAGCGGGCGGGATAATGGGAGAAATGGGTCTGCATCCAGGTGGTCACAGGGGAGAGAAGGGGAGGAAAAGAGGGGAAGGGGGTCAGTACAGGAATGGGAAGGGGAAATAAAATGGTTTGAAACCGGCAGATCCAGACAGCTTTGGTGGACTGAGTGTAAACGTTTGACAAAACAATAGACAATAGGTGCAGGAGTAGGCCATTCGGCCCTTTGAGCCAGCACCGCCATTCAATGTGATCATGGCTGATCATCCCCAATCAGTACCCCGTTCCTGCCTTCTCCCCATATCCCCTGACTCCGCTATTTTTAAGAGCTCTATCCAGCTCTCTCTTGAAAGCATCCAGAGAACCGGCCTCCACCGCCCTCTGAGGCAGAGAATTCCACACACTCACAAGAAGGGTTTCGGCCCAAAACGTTGCCTATCTTCTTCGCTCCATAGATGCTGCTGCACCCGCTGAGTTTCTCCAGCATTTTTGTGTACCTTCTTTGTGAGAAGAAGTGTTTCCTCGTCTCCGTTCTAAATGGCTTACCCCTTATTCTTAAACTGTGGCCCCTGGTTCTGGACATTTGTACTCTTCCCTATTTTGCCACTTCCCCCAAAGTTAAGACTTAAATCGAAGGTTCAATTTATGATGAGCCTAAAGTGGACGTGGAGCTCTGAAGCTGATGCGTGAGTTAGATTGACATTGTGCACTTCGAGGCAAAGGCAGGAACAGAGTAGAATTGAGCCAGCTTAAAACAATACTGAAGATGAAGTAGACCTGAACATTACTAATACATGTTTGCCTTTCTGGAACGTAAACCATACTTGGTTTAAACATAATTATGTTTTGATTGCTGAATCGGTGTGAAGGAATAATGAACAATTTATTTCATCCAACACAAATTGGAGGAATAGCACCTCATATTTCGCTTGGGCAGTTTTCAACTCAGTGGTGTGACTCTTGATTTCACTAACTTCAACTAACCCTCGCTTTCCCTCTCTCACTCCATCCTTCCCCCATCCTAGTTCTCTAACTAGTTCCACTGTCCTCCTGATTAAATATTTCTGATTGTATGCCTCGTTGTCACCTTCCCCTCAGCTAACCCTGTACCATTCCACATTTCCTTCATCGTCCTCTTTGATTTGTGTTTTCACACCTTACCCTTCCATATCTCCGTCTCCCTCTCCCCTGACTCTCAGCCTAAAGAAGGGTCTCGACCCGAAACGTCACCCATTCCTTCTCTCCAGAGATGCCGCCTGTCCCGCTGAGTTACTCCAGCGTTTTGTGTCTATATTTAATTACATCCCTTTCTAACTGCTGCTTGCTTTTCCCAACGGAATGAAATTATTTTAGCTTTTACATAGGGTAGGAAAGTGGAACAGGTGAAGATGCTGCATTGTTACAGTATAAGAAAATTAATCATCAATATTTAGGAGCGTTGCCCATCCACATGTTAGCGAAGAAACTTGTCACCCTGGGTGATTGATTCCAGAATCTTTCAGCTACAACGTTGTAAGCTGAAACTACAGTAATAAAACTGCTCAAGCACCAGCAATAGCTTTATTAAAATATCAACTGTAAACTTTAGCCAATAACTCTACCTTTGCAGGATTTGTCACCTCGTCCTCATCTTCCTGTTCTCCACTAGTTTTCTTCTTTTATTTTTTCCACTTAGTTTAAAGATACAGCGCATAAACCGGCCCTTCGGCCCAACGCGTCCGCGCCGACCAGCGATCCCCGCACATTAACACTACCCTACACACACTGGTGACAATTTACAATATTACCACGATAATTAACCAACGTACCTGTATGTCTTTGGGAGGAAGCCGGAGCTGCCGGGGAAAACCCACGCAGACAAACAACCGTAGTCAGGATCGAACTCGGATCTCTGGCGCTGTGAGGTAGCAACTCTAACGCTGTGCCACCATGCCTTCCTTGAACATTTGCATTTGACAAGGTTCCACATGGTAGGCTGCTCTGGAAGGTTAGATCGCATGGGATCCAGGGAGAGCTAGCCGACTAGATAGAGAATTGACTTCATGGAAGGAAGCAGAGGGTGATGGTGGAAGGACGTTTTTTGGACTGGAAGCCTGTGACTAGTGGCGTGCCTCAAGGATTGGAGTTGGGCCCCACTGCTGTATGTGTTTATGTCCATGATTTGGATGAGAAAGTAGAAGGGATTGTTAGTAAGTTTGCAGATGACTTTAAAGTGGATAATATTGTAGATAGCGAAGATAGTAATCAAAGGTTTCAGCCATACAGTAGATCAAGCAGGATCTTCATCAGTTGGTCATGTGGTCAGAGGAATGGTTAATGGGGTTGAATGCAGATAAATGTGAGGTGTTGCGTTTTGGGAAGCCGAGCCAGGGCAGGGCCTTCACAGTATATAAGCAAGGTTCTGGGGAGTGTTGCAGAGCAGAGGAACGAGGAGTGCAGGTACATAGTTCCTTGAAAGTGGCGTCACAGGTCGATAAGGTGGTCAAGATGGCTTTCGGCACATTGTCCTTCATCAGTCAGGAGTTTGAGTGTAGAAGTTGGGATATTTTGTTACTGCTATACAAGGCGCTAGTGAGGCCACAGTTGGAGATTTGTGATCAGTTTTGGTCTGAACTACATGGAGAGGTTGGGCAGGCTTGGACTATATTCTTCAGCGCAAGGAAATATGAGAGATGATCTTATAGAGGTGTATAAGATCTTGAGTGGAATAGATAGGGTAGATACACATTTTACACAGAGTAGGGGAATCAACGTTCGGCCTTGCTTGCCCATGCCGACCAAGGTGCCCCATAACAGGACATAAGTTTAAGGTGAGAGGGGAAAGATTTAACAGGAATCTGAGGGACAATGTTTTCATACAGGGGGTGGTGGCTACATGGAACAAGCTGCCAGAAGATGTTGTTGAGGCAGAAACTATCACAACATTTAAAAGACATTTGGACAGGTCCATGGATAGGAAAGGTTGAGGGGGATATGGGCCAAATGCAGCCAGGTGCGACCAGTGTGGATGGTGAAGCTGGGCCGAAGGGCCTGTTTCAGTCCTGAATGACTCTATGACTCTATAACACAAACTCTCAATGATTTGTGCAAATAGTCTCAAAATAATTTTGCTTGTAAACAACTTTCAACTATTCTTAGATCCTCTAATACTCATGGCCCCTCACATTATATCTTCCGTAGTTTTGAAAAGTCAATATATCACTATATACCTTTGCTGATGTCTGTTTCTGTCCTTATCTCCTTGCATTTCCTTCATTAGTATTAATTGGTCTTTACAATTCTCTTCTCACTGTCCCTCTTTCTCCCAACTATCTCTATCTTGCTCACTCTCCTCACCAATCGCTCAGTATCATTAACTCTCTTCTCAATCCTCCCCATCCTTGCCTCCCTATTGGCTCCCCATCTTCCCCTTCTCATCTCTCCCCCTCACGTTTACCCTCGCTGTCTCTCCCAATCTCCCCCACTCCCCGTCTCTCTCTCTCTCTCTCCCCGTCTCTCTCTCTCTCTCTCTCCCCCGGCTCTCTCTCTCCCCGTCTCTCTCTCTCCCCATCTCTCTCTCTCTCCCCATCCCCGTCTCTCTCTCACTCTTTCTCAATTCAATTTCAATTAAAAACTTTATTGGCATGATAAAAATACATTGTTATATTGCCAAAGTATAAAACATGACATACATATTTAAAATGCATAAGTATAAATACAAGTATACAGTGCATGAATAGATATGTCCCTGTACATAAACTCGCAATAGACCTATAGCCCTTTATTGATTGCTACACGTTCTTGCTGCTGTAAGCAGTACAACACAATAGCAAGTTTAGCAATTCAATATTAATTTCTTAGTGTCAGTTAATGTCAATTAGTGTGTGCGTACATATGTGCATGTTGGCCATTCACCGTCTCTCAGGTTATGGCATGCTGTTACGTATTGTGCACCAAGATGTGCCGTATTTCCTTCGCCAAGGATTGTTCTTAGTTTTGATGTATCATCTAGTTCTTTAAAATCAGGGGTTGCCACACTGAGTTTGTCAAAGTATGCTTTCCTTGTATTGTCAATTTTTTTGCATTTTAGGAGGAAGTGCACCTCTGTTTCAACCTCATCTGTCGAACAGTGGCCGCTTCTGTTTTCTCTTGGTTGCCAGAATCTCTTCTGTCTTCCTTTTTCAACTGCCAAATAGTGGTCACTTAACCTGTATTTGGTGAGGGTCTGTCTCTGCTTTATGTCTCTAACAGATGAGAGATAGTCTGCCAATTTATAATCTCTTTTTAGGGCACGGTAACATTCTAATCTGCTTTGGCTTTTGGTTTCTTTATCCCAATGTTCCAAATACGTTTCTTTACATTGTTTGATAATTTGGTTCACTCTAACTGGTGATTGGGGGTCAGTATTGATCTGAGGCCGGTCAGGGTTTAACTGGATAGGGTTTAACTGAATAGGGGTAGTTAGTCTCAGTACCAACTGACACAGGGAACTCTTTTCTGGATTCCCCTCTTGTGTTTCAAGGGCTTTAAACTGGAGGGTATCTGGGGGGCTAGATTTAAGGTGATTCCAAAAATTTAGTGCTCTTTTCTGGATATTTATTATCAGTGGGTATCTGTCTAATTCCGCCCTACATGCGTTTGTTGGTGTTTTCGTTTGGATACGGAGGATGTTCCGACAAAATTCCGCATGCAGGGCCTCCGTTGTATGTTTTTCCCATTTACTATAACTATGGTGACTGAGCGGACCCCATACTTCACTACCATATAGCGCAATAGGCTGGATTACAGTCAAATATTTTAAGCCAGATTTTAATTGGAATTTGGATGTTGTAGAATCTTCTTTTTATTGCATACAGAGCTCTTCGAGCTTTCTCTTTTAGTGCATTCACTGCCATATTGAAGTTCCCTGATGCTGAAACAGTTAGACCAAGGTAAGTATAGCTCATAGTGTGTTCGATAACAGTACCATTGAGAGTAAATTTGTATTTATCTTCCTGACATCTGGGTCTTTTCTGAAAAACCATGATGTTGGTTTTCTTTAGATTTACTGCCAGGGCCCAATTTTGGCAGTACTCATCAAGTAGGTCCAACTGTTGCTGCAGTCCCTGTTCTGTGGGGGACAGCAGAACCAAGTCATCCGCATAAAACAGGGATTTTACCTCTCCGTCCAGAAGACAGAGGCCCGGCGCTGTGCTCTGGTCCAACTTTACTGCCAAATCGTTGATATATACATTAAACAGTGTCGGGCTCAGATTGCAGCCTTGCCGGATGCCTCTTCTCCGGGCGAAGAGATCAGTGCGTTTGTCCCAAATTTTAACGCCACATTTATTATTCAGATACATTGATTTGATAAGGTCATATACCTTTCCTCCTATACCACAGCCGAGGAGTTTGTAATAGAGCCCTTCATGCCAAATGGAGTCAAATGCTTTCTCAAAGTTAATAAAACAGGCAAATATTTTCCCATTTTTCGCTTGGTGTACATGTTTTTCAATGAGAGTGTGGAGGGTATAAATGTGGTCAGTGGTACGGTGTTTTGGGAGGAAGCAAATTTGGTTTTTACTGAGAATGTTGTGTTTGTTTCTCTCTCTCTCTCTCTCTCTCTCTCTCTCTCTCTCTCTCTCTCTCTCTCTCTCTCTCTCTCTCTCTCTCTCTCTCTCTCTCTCTCTCTGTCTCTCTCTCTCTCTCTCTCTCTCTCTCTCTCTCTCTCTCTCTCTCTCTCTCCACCATCCAGCATGAAGGGTCTACTAGAGGGATAAGAGATGCATGTTTAGAATATTGATGACTAGCTCAAGAACCTCGAGGGACAAACAAGATGCATGACTTAATTATGGAGAAACAAATTGTGCAGAGTTCTGTTCATTGCTCTCTCTCGTGTGTGTGTGTGTGTGTGTGTGTGTGTGTGTGTGTGTGTGTGTGTGTGTCTGTGTCTGTGTCTGTGTCTGTGTCTGTGTCTGTGTCTGTGTCTGTGTCTGTGTCTGTGTGTGTGTGTGTTTTCAATGATTAATCTATCAAGTCACTGATGGGATGCATAAAATGAGTAGGTGATGGTCTCCAGAGCTACGGCTCCCCATGGAGCTATAAGCCTGTCTTTGAGAGAGCTAGAGGAGGACTTAAGAGAACATTATGAGAAAGAAATTCAATGGACTTGGTGGTCTTTTAATTAAAATGATTTAGAAAATGACAGTATACAGCTATGAAATGTAATGGTTAAATTAACATGGAACCGTTTCAAGGACAGTTAATCCTTCCTCACTGCACAGAATAACTGAATATGAAAGGTGCAGCAGCAGGGAGCTGCATTCAATGCATTTGGGCATTGTGACCAACACACCAGTATCCACAACAATTAAATTAGAAGTAATTTTCCTGTTTTGTGTTTTGCAAATGGATAATAGGCAGCAGGGCCCTGGGATGCGGTTAGTCTTGCCCTTCCCCTGGCCTGGTCATTAACCCGCTGGAAGAAGTAATAGTTGAGAGAGGGTCCGTATCCACAACGCTGGCTAAGTTTCCTGCACTTGTCACATGTCGCTGCATCAGAGGCCGTAGCCTCGGAATAAAAGGATGTCCCTTTAGAAAGGAGATGGGGAGTCAAGGAGAATTCATTTGAGAAGATCTGGGAAAAATGGACCATTTATTTGAGCCATGACACCAATTAGATAAATGCCTAGCTAGATATGGGAAGATTGTGTTATATAGAACTAGATGGTATGTTTGTATGAATATTGAATTATCTCCGGATAACTAATCAATGTAATGTTTTTTTATTTTTTTTATTTGGTAAGTGAACCACACGGTCTTATTCCAACTTTTTATTTATTTACTTCTTTTTTTTTCCCCCTATCTACTTATTTTTTTATTTTGATTGCTGTTTTTCTTATTTTGTTTTATTTATGGTGATGGTGTTGCACGGTTTTGTATATATCTCTTAAAAATCAATAAAAAGTTAAGTGAAAAAAAAAAGAAAGGAGATGGGGAGGAATTTCTTTCGCCAAGAGGGTGGTGAATCTGTGGAACTCGTCGCCACAGATAGCTGAGTAAAAAACTTACACAAAAGCAGGGGGAGCCTATTTTGTTTGTGCTCCCTCGCCAACTGCATCTGTTGCTCTGCAACTGAAGCCGAGTGTCTCGCGCTCCTACTTCGGAGAACAGGTGCACGGAAATGTGATTGATTTTTGTTTTATCCTTTGGAAAGTGTCAGCTGGATATTTCAACCCCTTTTATGTCCAATAGGATGAAACGCTAGAGAAATCTCCTTCTGGGACTGAAGAGCTTTGAGAAAAATCTGTAACAGAACAGATGATGCAAGGTATGTGGAAAGAATATACTTAAAAGGCCAATTCCTTACTTCCATGTTTAGTAACATTACAGTGGATTATATTGCAAACTAGCAGCGAATGGCAACAAAACATTGGCTGCTTTAACACAGTTATTTGGACAGCTTATATTGTATTGCAATTTGTGTATATTCTCTGCTGCTATTATTGATCAGAAAATGCAACGATAACTTTGGGTCTATTCGGCCTCACTGATAATTGCCAACATTATTTAGATTTTTTTTACTATAACTGACAGATCCCCTAAATCTTTTTCAGTTTTTCATACATTTTCTTTAAATGTTTTTCCATTGTTAGTTGCAAGGGATAGATTCAATCAACATTTTAGAGGGAATGTACTAAATGTGTTGTCCACTCATTTTCAGTTAGTGAAGATGACATTCTCCAGGAAAATTGTGTTTAAGGCACAAATGGTACCCAGTGCATGTCACACATTCTTTGATTATGATAAGAAATCATGCTCCTTAAATTTATACATTTTTAGTCAGAGTTGAAATTGATACATTTGGTGAATCTACGGAATTAATTGCCACAGAAGGCTGTGGAGGCCATCAATAGATTCTTCATTAGTATGGGTATCAGGGGTTATGGTGAGAAGGCGGGAGAGTGAGGTTGAGAGGGAAGATAGGCCAGCCATAATTGGATGGCGGAGTAGACTTGATGGGCCGAATGGCCTTATTCTGCTCCTAGAATTTATGAACATATGAACTGATCATATGAACTTCAATTATTTTGGTCAATTCCATTTTCACACATCGATAAGATGAAGAATAAATCAAATCTGTGTATCCTTCCTAGAAGAGTAATGATTCCATTGGAAAGGGGTGATGATGGTGTAGAGTTTGGATCTCTGGATATGAGATCCATGTTTGAGCAGCCCTGGATATCTGTAATCGTGAGATTTCAGTCCGACCCTGTGTGGAATGAATTGAAGCAAGAGTTGCTGAGGATGGAAGCATGAAAATGAAGCAAGCAGGAGTGGATGCCCAGTCATAACCTAATGTGGCTGTCTGTAATCTTCTTCCAGCCAAAAGCTGACAATACTGTGGCATGTTCAGAACCATGAAAAGAACTTGATTTCCCTGCACTAACGGAAAAATTGTTTTTAGACACCAGGCAACTGCGTCAGCAATGAGACAAACAATTAGTAACATCCAGTTAATTAAATGGAGAGTAGACAAGTAAAGAGTGAAGTTTGAGAGACATCTTAAGTGCGTTTTCAGAACAAATTGACACTGTACGACCTTATTTCCATGTATTTTCAAACCCAGGCCCCGTGATGAAGCTTATCCAAGCAGATTTATGAACCTCTGCACTTCCCCAACGGGTCTCTTGAGGAGTGTTTGTGATATTGGTTTATCGCAAAAGAAAACACGCTTCAAGCGATGCGGAGATGCCGTTCAACTGCATGAAGTATCTCAAAACAACCTGACAATAAGAAAATATTTGCATTGCACAGAGACACAGGAGACTGCAGGTGCTAGAATCTGGTACAGAGATGAGCTGCTGGAAGATTTTGTGGGTCAGACGGCATCTGTGGATGCAGTGGGATAGTTGACGTTTTGGATCGAGACCTTGCCTTCACAGATGTTGCCCGATCTACTGAGTTCTTCCAGTGGCTCGATTTAGCTTTACATTACCAGACTGCATTTGTGTCCAATGCACATCCCGAAACATTTCACAGTGTGTAATGGGTTTAGAAAGCTCATCCTTGTTGGATGGTGGCAAGTGATGTATGCAGCATAAGCAATGAAAAACATGAACAGATAACCTCTTTTTAAATGTGTTGGATAACTAAACCAATGAATTAAATGCTATGGGATGGTAGACGTGAAATTTAATTGGCTTTAAGGTCAATGTGTTACATTGAACAGCGCT